>NC_135550.1:24456675-24759175 GCF_964340395.1 Glandiceps talaboti
CTATCTATCTATCTATCTATCTATCTATCTATCTATCTATCTATCTATCCATCTATCTATCTATCTATCTATCTATCTATCTATCTATCTATCTATCTATCCATCTATCTATCTATCTATCTATCTATCTATCTATCTATCTATCTATCTATCTATCTATCTATCTATCTATCTGAACAGTCTCTGTTTGTTTATGCACACACCCCCATATGTGTGTATTTGTGCCTGCCTGTCTGTCTGTCTGCCTGTCCTTCTGCCTATCTATACAGCTTGCTATCTATTCCTATAACATTAGGTTGATAATGCCATGTAATACGATTCTAGAATAATTCACAGACCTACAAACTCTCCTCGTACATCGAAAGATGACTATGAATTTTGACAAGATTCAGTAAAGGTAAAAACATAATGTATACTGATGAGATGGCTTGCAAAATTAATGTCTAGTGATAAATTCAACATGTATTATATTCTTGTTAGTTTGACCCTATCAAATCACGTTGAACAGTATCACGGTTTTTATTTGATAGACGCAGGATTTCATTGTTGTCCACGAACTGACTAACTCATTACATTTGTAAATGCATTGCTAAGCAATAGTTGAATAGTGACAGAAAGTAGATTTTGTGAAAGAGAATTAATCATACCGAGATCTCTTCACTCACTATTTCATGGCCTCTTATTTGAACAACTTTCTGTTATCAGTGATTCTTATATATCGTCGTCACGTTATCATTCACTGGCTTCCCTGGCATCAAACGCATATATATGTTTTGTTTTCGCAGGTTTGCGTTTTCCATTTGATGGTTGGTTAATCGGTTGGTTAATCGGTTGGTTGGTTGGTTGGTTGGTTGGTTGGTTGGTTGGTTGGTCGGTTGGTTGGTTGGTCGGTCGGTCTGTCGGTCGGTCGGTCGGTCGGGCGGGCGGTCGGTCGATCGGTTCTGAAATCTTACACGCGTCTCTGCATTTGTACATACATGCCAGGAAATTTAGAATTAATACATGATGCAATATGTTATTTCATTTCCCAATATATTCAAACCCATATGTTGAAATTTGATGGGATCCCGCCATTAAATGTAGACATCTATAGAACATAGTCTAATAGACTGGATCCCTCACAACTTTACGCAAATATGATAATGCACCTCAATGAAATACATCACAGTGTGAAGATCAAAACAGCACTGCACAAAATACTATACACAACAACTCACAATCGTACAGTATCCCCACACGATGTGGCACTACACAACACTACAAGTCCACGGCACTGCACATATACTATACTGCACTACAGTGTCCAACTATACACAGCATAACACTTATTGTACATTTGTACTGCTTAAAAAGTGGCCATATGGATGAGAATTTGGTATTTATTTTGGATTTTTATTTGATAAAACAGCTTCACCATGTTTTTCTACTTGAAAAAATACAGCAAAAGAACATATACCAAGTCCATGTTCATAACTCAATACATTGCAAAAAGATGCACAAGGTGTAAAAAGTTACTTAGTTTGTTATTGTACGTACAATAACAAATATTTACACATTGTTTAGTGTTTTGCTGTTTATTGAGATTTGAATATGGACTTGGTATATGTTATTTCACATTATTTTTTCAAGTAGAAAAACATGGTGAAGCAGTTTTATCAAATAAAAATCCAAAATAAATACCAAATTCTCATCCATATGGCCACTTTAACTCTACACTATACACATCAATAGTACAATTGTTACCGATTTGTTGCCTTCCAAAATGCAAGAGTTATATCATCCTTCCTCGGACTGTTAACAGCGCTATTCAAATTAAAACGATGGATTTCTTGGTGGTGTGCAAAAAATAGTTTTCGGCAATGTATTGCTCAGTTACGTCTTGTTACGCATCATTTCATAATTTATGCACATAAAATACATTAAGTATGAACTCAGTAGGTGTATGCCGTGCAAGACTAACTGAAATAAATAGATAAACAGACAGACAAACAGACAGACAGACAGACAGACAGACAGACAGGCAGGCAGGCAGACAGACAGACAGACAGACAGACAGACAGACAGACAGACAGACATACTATGAATTCAATGATAAATAATTCACTACATGACACCTGTGACGGTGCATGTGTACGACATAAATTTTATGGTGAATGAAAAACCTAACACCGAGTGAACTTTTGACTCCGTGTTAATTATCATTTTTATCTATATTTTGTTTCCATTCGTGCGTGACCTATTAGACAATCCCCCTTGATGCTTTCTATTCTATTATTATTACGATTGGGATGTGATTACATCATGTACGTTCTCAGAAATGTTAGTAGAAAGCGGATCCAGAGTGAAACATCCATGTAAATGATCAGAGTGATGAAATGTGCTGTGTCTGTAATAGACAATCTCAGAGAAAGAGTGCACAGAGTAATTGGTACACATGTATTGATATCAATCAGGGGTGTCCATCTCTTTCAACGTGATTTGTTTATGTCAGTTACTTCTTCCTTAACAGGATTTGTCATCATGTGACATCGGTGATGACTTGTCATCGCTTTTAGAAAACTACTACATTATTAAGTTGCTTGAATGAAAATAAGATAATCCATTTTGCCATATTATGTTGTGAATGAAGAGTGCACGCAACGTATAAGTCTAATGAATTGATCCAGTACAAATCTTGATGAGTTTCTGTGGATTTCAAACATCGTGGAGACTGACTTCGCTACGTCTTTTCACTTCGAACTTTGCCAACGATTCCAATCAACAGTACATATATTTTTTCGCACTTTTGAGGCATCACATAGCCATTAACGTCTCTTGTTCACTTGAATGAAGTCTTTCCTCATACCCACATATGTTGCTATGGTAACTCCAATCATTTGAATCGAACTACGATTGGAATTTATTCATATCCTGGTCTCTCCATCTGTGATTATTCAGCACTAATTTTGTTTTTCTTCTGCTCTTCGCCTGAATGTTAAATCATTTGCATGTTTCAGAGCTGAAATACAATTTGTACTTTATCACTAGTTTGTGTGGTAAAGACGATATTTGAATACATCAGAGCAAAATCTGCTTTTCAAAAGATATCAAAGGTTTCTGATTGTTAATACAAAATGTCGCCCTTCTCGCCAAAAATATATATTTTATCATAAAAATTAAAATTGTACACTCTGTCGATTAAAATGCTTATTGAATTAATACGAATCGGACTTTTTGTCACGAAACCCTCGGGACTGCAAACAATGATGCAGACATTCAAACACTGACAATGAACCGTACCCTTGCTCGAAAAATCTGTCTTAAATTTTATTTAAGGGAGTACTTTAAATGACTCATCACTTCCAATACACGTAGCATTACAATGATGAATCGATTTGTGTGTATGACAGTTGTTGCGGAGCAACTAAACATGGTAAATTAAAGGCAGTACGCTAAGTAAAATCGTCGACGTTTTGAATAAAAATTCTCCACTAAGATAATCGTCAGCACACTATCTAACCATGAACTTGTACATAGTCACACAAACCGTGCGTATGTACGTACACACCAGTTATGTGTCGAAAACTAACGTATACTAGTATGTGATCTACAGATAGATCAAATCTGAAGTGTATATCACAAGCTTGTATAAGTCACCTCCTTTCATGTTTAAAGGTGATTCAAAATGCTCACATTCACTATCGCTAATTTGCTAGACGACATGTTTGTGAAACGCATTCTGGTTTTAAAAACATTTGGTTTTATTGGTACCCACATACTTAAACTATTTAAATGTGTTACTTTCAACACAAAGTTGTTGATTTCTGTGTACATATAGATTTGTAACTTGTCCCATCTTAGCTATCATTTTGTATATGATGATTCTATTTCGGCCCACGTAATTTAAATGTGTTTGTACATTGTTGTAGATTCAACCTGTCCCATCTTCATCATTTTGTACATGATAATTTTATTTCGAATTGGACTATTTAAATGTGTTTATTTCAAAGCTAACGTTTTTTATTTCTGTGTACATTTCTTGTAGATTCGTAATCTGCCCCATCTTCATCATTTTGTACATGAAAACGTTCCACAACATCGAAGAAAACGAAGTATAGATTACATTGATGCACTGGAATCAGATCCTGCGGTAAGTCTCAGTTTTCTTTCTCAAAAAAATAGTACTTACACTTTGTACGACTGTCTAACGTGCATTGACGTAGATGGCATTCTTAAAATGGTGAAGTCTCAAACCATTATTTTCCATCTTATAAACATTCACATCAGAAAAGAAAATGCCAAAAGGTTCTTGTATAATCTGCCAAGGTGGCATTTTCAGCCTTTGGGTAGTGTTTGCGACCTACCCAGTCTTATTTAACAGTTACTGTATTACACAGTCTATACAATTTTGCTTGTCAGAGGTAACTGTGCACTGAAAAATTAGTCTAAACTAACAAATGTATTTTGTTACTCAAACAGAGTTTGTGATTGGCCTATTGGTGTTATTTCCGCCATGAATTTACTGACGCTATATTTGTGTCTAGCAATGACGACAATGAAAATGTCGCATTTTTGCATTCAGTATCTTTGACAATGCCGCGGAAAGCGATCGTGCTCTGAATGTCAATCTGAGGCTGACTTTAGACTACAGCTAGCAACATTACATTGTAAGAAGTAGCGTAGAGATGTCGACTCTCTAAAGATTCACTCTCATACATAATGCAAACTGTTGAAGGAAAATATTGTATATTCTATCTGACTGCAATGAAAGAACCAGTGGGGAGGCTACTAATATGCTACGTCATGAGACCGGTACATTTATACGAGTCATTTTGTTCATAAAGAAATACTCAGATTTGCCCACTAGTTGACGACGGCGCATGACAGATTGTCTTCTTCAAATTTTCAATTCGATAAACATCCTGTTCATTATTGTACAACCTTTCTCTCATATTACATTAATTGCTATTCAAATGCATATCAAATTGACAACGATGGGCAGTAATTATTATAGCTTATGAATACTTTTTTTTACTATAATACACAGCATGGATTGTATTTCTTTAAATTGCCATGAACTCTGTGTATTACGTATTATTCAGTTTTTACAAATCAAGCTGGATTTTCTTTCTCGATGAAATTTGGTTTTATATTAAAGCATGTGGTGAATCCACAAACTGTTTTTTTTTCCATCGGACCACCTTTAACATCTAAAAATTAAAAAAGTTGGTCTCATTCTCAGATCTCAGTCTTGTCATTGCTTCCTTTTCTAACAAATGAAGATTGTATAACATAAATGGAAAAGATAAGAGTCGTGAATGTATGCTACATATTCATCCGATACGAGTATATCAATTTCGTTTTTACAAAAAAAAAAAAGTTATCGTACATTTACATCTGAAGATCATGGAAATCACAAACCTATTGAATAGAGGATAGTTATTTTTGTCCTGTTTTTTGTACAAATATAGATATATATTTACCCATATCCGTACGGCAGTGTCTCTTTACCTAGCTATAGATTCACGATGTTTGTCTGTCAGACTCTTCGCTGATTTGCTACTCAGTAGCGTATGTCGTTCGTGTTTTATAAAAAGATATTTGCTTGTTTCAATTAAACGTTTTAATTACATATAAAATATTCCCAGAACCTTAACCTGCCATGTGAAAAAAAGGCCAGACATTTCTATAAAAGGAAAACAAAATCGATTACTAGTTAAATATATTTTTAACGATTAGATTTGATACAGTCCTGATAAGTTATTTATATCGACAGCCTAGGGTGCAACGAGTCGTTCTCAATCTGTAGTTTAATCGATTCCATCTTAACGAAAGACGTGGCAAACACGACTTTGCCTGTCGTGATTTCAAGGGAACGATACATTGTAAAACCTTCCAACTTGGAGACATTTTTTTTGCTCTTTAGTGGAAAAAGAACAGTATACTTTTCCTCTTTAAAAATTTAATATTTTTGGAGGTAAATAACTAGCTAGTTGTTGTAGAATCCATCCCTGTTAGAAATCATAGGCCTTCTCGCCGAACTAGACCGGCCATAATGTATGCTAATGAGTTGCGCTGTGAGGCTGCACTCAACCTGCTCTCCTGATCTAGCTTAAAATTTTACCCGTTTTTGAGAATTTTCCGTGAAATCACTGCTCTTATTAGTTTTATGAATATCCTGTGATACCTTTGGACCTATCAGAAGAAGTTTTTTTGAAGTTTAGTTGGTAGTTTGCTGCAGATTTACTTGCTGGGTTTTGTTGTTGCTGCCCTGGAAAGTCTTCTGCTGACCTTACACCTGGTAAGTATGGCTTCATTAATATACACAAGAGCTGCCTTAATTAGTATCAAGAATGGAGTACTCAACAACCGTGCATTGTCTAGAGTTAACTGCAACACCTGGAATCAACTGAAGACACTTAATATATGCAGGACGTGGCCAACCAAAAGAGGATGTGCCAGTGGAACAAAAAAGAAACAACTTCTTCCTGTAATGATCACTCATCAGACCAAAGTGATTACAAATGCACAGATGGAACAGAATAACAACATACACCAAAACAAAAGCAACCTGATGAACATTCCACTGCTGAAAGGGACAAATCATCACCCCAGGACCATCTCATTTGCATTATGGAATGCACAAGCCATGAAGTCAAAGATAACATCACTATGTGACTTTGTAACTGAAAAACAACTTGATGTTATTTCTATAACAGAGACCTGGCTAACTGGTAACTCTGGCGATAATCACGCCATCTCTGAACTAAGAAGTACCCTACCTGATCATAATTTATACCTCGCAAAAGTAAAGGTGGTGGAGTTGGTGTCCTATTACGAAAGGGATTCAGTGTCAAAGTTAATAAATCGTCAACTCAGTATAACTCATTTGAACATACTGATCTTACAATTAGCTCAAAGTCTACCACAGTACGCCTGATCACACTATACCGCCCACCCCCATCAAAGAAGAACAAGTTGACAACATCAATGTTCCTTAGCCAATTCTCCTCCCTGATTGAAACATTAACAACTGCTCCTGGCTACTTACTTATTGCGGGTGACTTTAACTTTCACATAGATGATGTAACAAATCGTGAGGCATCACACTTCCTTGAGCTACTTGAATCCTCCAACCTTCAACAACATACTACGGAAACCACACATCGTTGTGGGCACACTCTTGATTTGATCATCTCACGTCAAACAGATAACCTCGTCTCAAGTACCACTATTCACAGAGGTCTTCCATCTGATCATGATGCTGTGAGTTGTAATCTTGCTGTACCTCGTGTAAAGTCAACAAGGCGCAAAGTTTGTTATCGTAATTTCAAGAGCATCAACATGGCAGAAATGCGCAAAGACATCCAAGCATCACCTCTTGTCACAAGCCACACTTCCGATCTGACTACTATCATAAATCAATACAACACAACCTTGCGCCAATATATTAACCACCATGCCCCAGAGAAGACTCGCACCATCACTTTAAGACCACATGCACCTTGGTACTCTGATGTAATTCATGCCGCCAAGCAAAAGAAGAGACAACTTGAAAGGAAATGGATGTCATCTGGACTTGAGATTGACAAACAGATCTTCAAAGAAGAATGTAAGGCATACCATCATATGATTGAGAGTGCTAAATCTACTTACCACTCGGACAGAATTGCTAACTGTGATCAGAAAAAACTTTTCAAGATTATTGACAAGATGCTGACTCCAGAAGATGACAATACATTACCAGCTTCCGATTGCCCTGAAAAACTGGCAAACAAATTTGCTAACTACTTCGACAGTAAAATCAACAGTCTTAGAGAGGACCTTGATGAATTAGTAGTACCAACAGTGAACACTGTCAACTCGCATACACCTATTGCCAAGAGACTCAGTGAATTCTCACCTGTGTCATCAGAGCTGGTCCGTAAGATAATTATGGATTCACCAAATAAACACTGTCAACTGGACCCTCTACCAACCTGGATGCTGAAGGAATGTATAGATGAACTTTTACCATCGATTACGGAAATTATCAATGCTTCATTGGCAAGTGGATGTGTTCCCAACTCATTCAAGACAGCCTTAATTACACCCATCATCAAAAACCTGAAAAATGACCCCAATGACCTCAAGAATTACAGACCAATATCAAACTTACCGTTCCTGTCAAAAGTTCTGGAGAAAGTAGTGGCACATGAACTTCATCATCACCTACAAAGCAATGACCTATATGCAAAGATGCAGTCTGCATACCGTAAACACCACAGTACAGAAACCGCTATCATTCGTGTTTATAATGATACTCTTCATGCTATTGATGGACACCAAGATGTTATACTTGTCCTATTAGATCTGTCTGCAGCATTTGACACGATTGACCATCAAATCTTAATAGACAGAATGCATAAGCGGTTTGGGATAGATGGCACAGTACTCTCCTGGTTTAGGTCATACCTCCAGCATCGAACACAACATGTAACAGTAAACAATGCAAAGTCTGCCTGTCACAGCCTAAACTTTGGAGTCCCACAGGGATCAGTTCTAGGTCCCATACTCTTTACCATGTATGTCGCACCCTTAGAGGATCTGATTTCACAACATAATCTAAACAGTATGATGTATGCTGATGACTCTCAACTTTACCAGATGATGAAACGATCACAACACATGAACACAGTCTCGCGTATTGAAGCATGCATTGCTGATATACGAACTTGGTATGCATCGAATAAATTAAAGCTTAATGACAGTAAAACAGAGATAATCCACTTCTCATCTCGATTCAGTAAAACCAATCCTGTACCATGTATCACAATTGGGGACAGCACTGTCAACACATCATCCACAACACGTGACCTTGGGGTTATACTTGACTCGGAACTTAGAATGACTTGTCATGTAAATAACATCTGCAGAGCAGCATCTCTAGCCATTCGAAAGATCGGCCAAATTAGAAAGTACCTCGACAATACCAGTACCGAAAGACTAATCCATGCATTTGTTACCTCTAGGCTGGATTATTGCAATTCCATCCTCTATGGATTACCAGACAAAGAGATCAACAAACTTCAACGTGTGCAGAACACAGCTGCTAGACTTGTTGCCAAACTACGCAAATATGATCATGTCTCACCAGTATTACATAATCTTCATTGGTTACCTGTACGTCAACGTATTGCATACAAAATCTTGCTCGTCACCTACAAGGCTGTCAACAAACTGTCACCATCCTACATCATTGAACTAATACCCATACACAAGCCAACACGTGCCCTACGTTCTAGTACTCATCTTACACTTGCCATTCCACGTGTTGCAACTACCACGTACGGAGATCGCGCCTTCTCTGTTGCCGGTCCTAAGTTATGGAACTCTCTCCCAATTCACATTAGGAGAGCGGTATCGATCGAAATATTCAAGTCCCAACTAAAGACATACTTGTTTACAAACTTTTAGAACATACTATACTTTTAGTGCAGTAATCAATAAGTTTTTTTTTTTTTTTTTTTTCTCAGTATTGTAAAGCGCATTGAGGCTGTTGCGTAATGCGCTGATAAGAATTTATTATTATTATTATTATTATTATTAAGTGGTGAAATCTCAACACCATCTGGCATGAATAAATTAGATCTCGTAGCAACAATATAATCTCATAATAACTTCGAAAGCTGAAGAGCTTTCGTTGAAGAAATTGCGGCTAATGTCACTCAAAGTTGTTATTTTTGAAGATGATGGACTTAACTTTTAATATTAGGAGGCAGTCTCCCCTAGAAGAAGAGTTGTATTTATAGTGTTGAATTTCACATTGATTTTACTCCATGACCTTTGCAGACCGTTTCCGCTTCACACAGATTAAACAAATCGATTAGATCTCTTAGCAACGATCGATCTATCATATAACCCGACATGTGACAGGCGTCTATAATATTTTCGACTTTTAAAAGTCAGCAGTCGATGTTTTTGTCAATCAATAAAAAGGAAATTGTTACCGAAGATAAATGTTCGAAATCAGTCTTGTGTTTAATGTAATGATTTTAGAGAGATGTTATCAAACACTGTTGAATGCTTGGTTATCACCATTTATTTTTAGTGTTATTTCATATTCTCCTCGTCGAGTTATTCCTTACTTTAAAACACATTTCGAAGCGTTGGTGTGGGTTTTTTTTTATCTGTACGCCCATATGGTCACGAAGGTTTCACCTTATCCACAGACAAGAACCTTGTCAGTGCCCTGGCCTATGATATTCCGTTCAATATAAGCTTGATGGTCTGGTGAGTTAAGTGACTCAACAAAACCAAAAACAAATATCCTTTCCAGTAAAGTGGAAATTTTTAATTAGATACAATGTAAGGCATCGTAGTTTTCACCGAATCCAAGTACTAGACTGGATTTGTTTACAACAACACCGGTACATCAATTTCATTGACTTCAATATTCTGTACCAGAGTTTAAATAACTATCGTGTATTTCGGAACGAATTTTGTCATTTTATAGCTGCAAAAAACATTTCAGAGTGAAAAGTCTTAATATCAAGGATTACGTAAATTGGTGAATTTTCACAGTGGAGAGTGGAGAGCATCAAACACTACATTGTAATTGAAAACGGTCGATATTTGTCACGTTTTCACAACGATCTCGTTGATTTCTATGACAACACCCACGTAGTTTTAAGAAACGTGTCGTGTGCCTTTAAACATTTAAGTCATCTTTCGATTGATTGAGCACATCAAACAAAAATGATAACCGATCACTTAATTACAGCGGCACTGATTTTTAATCGAAAGTATGTGTGATTGGTGATAACACCAATTTATGAAGTATTGTAAATTTATGTAATTCACGAAGTGTCTGTTTCCTGTAATTCATGTATAGTGTGCCATGTATATTCATGTTCTTCTTACAATATGAATTTGTCGTCGAGTCTTTGTACATTCTAGAATAAATGATATTGCCTTCTTAGTCTTCAGAGACCACGATCACCCAAAACACGAAATGGCAGATATGAAATACTAAACAGTGGACAACCTAAATAGGAACCTAAATATATAGGGCCTCTTCTACATCAGATTTCAAGCAACATATTACCTTTACATCTAAATAGGGGCCTCAATCAACAGATTACCTTTATATCTAAATAGGGGGCTCTTCTACATCAGATTTCGATCAACAGATTACCTTTACATCTAAATAGGGGCCTCTTCTACATCAGATTTCAATCAACAGATTACCTTTACATCTAAATAGGGGGCTCTTCTACATCAGATTTCGATCAACAGATTACCTTTACATCTAAATAGGGGCCTCTTCTACATCAGATTTCGATCAACAGATTACCTTTACATCTAAATAGGGGCCTCTTCTACATCAGATTTCAATCAACAGATTACCTTTACATCTAAATAGGGGGCTCTTCTACATCAGATTTCGATCAACAGATTACCTTTACATCTAAATAGGGGCCTCTTCTACATCAGATTTCGATCAACAGATTACCTTTACATCTAAATAGGGGCCTCTTCTACATCAGATTTCGATCAACAGATTACCTTTACATCTAAATAGGGGCCTCTTCTACATCAGATTTCGATCAACAGATTACCTTTACATCTAAATAGGGGCCTCTTCTACATCAGATTTCAATCAACAGATTACCTTTACATCTAAATAGGGGCCTCTTCTACATCAGATTTCAATCAACAGATTACCTTTACATCTAAATAGGGGCCTCTTCTACATCAGATTTCAATCAACAGATTACCTTTACATCTAAATAGGGGCCTCTTCTACATCAGATTTCAATCAACAGATTACCTTTACATCTAAATAGGGGCCTCTTCTACATCAGATTTCAATCAACAGATTACCTTTACATCTAAATAGGGGCCTCTTCTACATCAGATTTCGATCAAAAGATTACCTTTACATCTAAATAGGGACCTCTTCTACATCAGATTTCGACTGATCAACAGATTACCTTTACATCTAAATTGTACATTGTACCAATTTTATCATAAATATTATGTTCTCGACGTCAGCAAAAAGATGAGGGATTCAAATATCTTTTTTGCGAATTACATTTTACAATCTAATGAAGTTATTCGTAGTTTGATGGAACCCCCCCCCCCCCACTCCTGATGTTCGTGTTTACGTTGTAACCACATAGAACAGCAAATATCTAACACTTTAAAAACACACGAGGAATTTTATCAGTCCGTCGAGAATTCTACGTTACTGCTCTTGTCCGTCTTCTCTTGACGACTTGTATTTTTATCTAAAATGTAAAAAAATATGAAGTCGACAAAACCTTGTCAACTCTCTTACTGGCAAACAAACATTTTAAAATACTAAAGGAAAGATAAACTCACTCGTCCCAATGATCTCACTTTGATGTCTTGAGGGTAAAACCAGCTCAAATGATAACCAGTCACTTGTAAAGGTTTCTTTGAAACACGATTTCTTTCTTCCATCACTTTGTGTGGTCTGTCATCCGTCACCAGCAAGTCACGACTCACGTGCACATTCAAAAACCTCTTCGATTTACTGTTGATGAGGAGTTGCTAATCCATGTAATTAAATCTGTTCATGATCATAATTATGCTGATTCGTGATAAGTGGGTACAGAATCAGGATAGAAACAATCTAAATACATCATGTTAATAATCTGCAGTGATCTGCAACGTGGGCGACTATATTTTATACTGTCATAACTAATATATATATAGTATGTTTATTAAACAATACTTGAATAAATTACAACGAACTTTTACATAGATCCTACTGTCAATCTTTATCATTAAACGGTGTAATAAGTGTGTACCATAACATTTCAACAATAATTTATCCTCAACTCGAAATTTAGCGAAGACCCTCATGTGTAATATTGTAAACGCAGAAAGAAAGTATCCGCTATACCTTGATAGTTGAACAGAAATGGAGTCCGTATTTTAGGACGACGAAGGGTTGGAATTCGATATGCCAAAATCAGTATCAAGAAACAAGGGGTAGCCTGCAGCTGCAAAAAAGCTATCAAACAAACCAGACATAAATAGCAAATTGTACCTGGTCTCGTATCGATACGTATATCGGCGCCCGATGCATTTAGTTGTTGGCGAGTTCTAAGGATAATACGAATCTATTGAACTGGGAGTTTTTGCTCTCAGTGATGTAAAATACATGAAGATTCTAAAGTTGTACCTCTGATTTCCGAACGAAGGGATATTGCATTGTACATTTATTATCCGACATCATGCTTTATGTACAGTCAACCAATATGTGAAAACCACATTTTATGAATTTGGAGTAGGAATATTATTGAAATGCTTATAGTATAATTCTCTAGACTATACTCCGTGTCATCTTGCATTGGAAGAATTACTTGAAATTGTGGACAGCTACTACCCCCCCCCCCCGCCAACTGGTTCGGTTGCTGCTATAATCCTACTATTTCGTGTACATCATTTTAGAAAGCTAATTGAAAGTTTATGAGTCACCAGGGACAGTTAAAAAAACCTACTGTATTAAATAACAAAATTGCCTATGATATGTCTCTCACAAAATGGTTAATACGAGTCGTAATTTCCATGTCGGTTTTTGTAAGGTAAAAGATTACTAAACGAGAGGTCACTGTCGAGGGTGTTGTAATACGCTACATTCAACACTTGTGAAGCCAAAACACGGAACTGTCGTTTTCTTTTTAAATTGCTTTTCGTTCTAGATACGTGATATTATTTCAAATATTATATGTGGTTAGACAAAGGTAGGGAAAGTGATGAAAGCGTCTATTTTTAGATTATTATTACCTGTCAGTATAACTTTAGTAGAGAAATGACTGTTGATCTTCGTTGACAAGGGCAACCATGGAGATTTATACATAATTGGAAGGTTTTTGGAAAGCAACGTTCATGGCGGAATTACTAACTGCAGTCACGTCGTACTGAACACCGTTCATGTATATTTTAGGAGATTTACATCGTACAATTGAATTGACGGATACAACAGTTTGTTCACATTAAATGGTGATTGGTCGAGTAATGACAGCACCCGTAAATCTATGTGGCTTTTCACTGTCTTTCAGTCCCACCAAGCAAACTATGCATAGTACATTTGTACACTAACGTCTCCAATTTATTTGTTGTTGTTGTTGTTGTTGTTGTTGTTGTTGTTGTTGCTGTTGCTGCTGCTGCTGCTGCTGCTGCTGCTGCCGTCGTCGTCGTCGATGATGATGATGATGATGATGATGATGATGATGATGATGATGATGATGATGATGATGATGATGATGATGATGATGATGATGATGATGATGATGATGATGATGATGATGATGATGATGATATCTCATGTAGCATTCTTGTTCGCTCTTCTTCAGGTTGCAAGGGTCGTACAACAAGAAGGATTTATCCGCAGGAAAAGAGGTTTTAAAGATTTAAAAAGAAGCAAAAGACCGGCTATAGTTGAGGAATCCTCAAAAGACAAGATTAATCCATATAGTGAATATAATGACGCACTGTTTGAAAAACAGTGGTATTTGGTAAGTTTTTTTTTGTTATTATTATTATTTTTTGTTGTTATTGTTTATTTTATTTATTTAATTGCAAATAAAGTCACAAATGTTAACCATACGTTGATAAACAAGAACAAGGAACATTCACGCTCCAACTCGCAAATATTTTGTGCTTTACGATTTCGACTCTAGTTATTAATCTGGGAATATGTTTCAGCAAACTACTCGCAACACTAAAGTGTGTGTGTGTTGACGGACGTCGTTTGCAGAGTCGCTAATATGGCAGACACCCATAGTCGCTATCAAGCATGAGATGCCATGAACAGATTGCACACGACACGTTTTATCGAATATACTCAAAGAAGACGCCATGTTACTGACAATAGATTAGTTGTCATTATTCAAACCTGCCGTGGAAGTTAATTTTTGTGAAATGCCGATTGTCAGTAAAATGTGGGTTGACAGACCTTTGAGAAAAGATGTACGTCGCTCAAAAATAAAATAGCAGTTTTACTGGGCTATGGAACGTACTGACAGTTAGTCAGTGCTGACTAGACTTGGAACAAAATCAAGATCTAGTGACGTAACTGTCTGGGCAAAAAAATGCATCAATAAACCACGATATTGATATACCTTATTAAGACGACTTTGCTGTGAGTTGTTAAAATTTTGCATTTAATTTCCTTTCAACAGAAAAATACAGGCCAGGCTGACGGCAAGGCCGGTTTAGATTTAAATGTTTTAGAAGCATGGAGACAAGGCGTTACAGGGAAAGACGTTGTCATAGCGATCATGGATGATGGTGAGTAATATTTAATATCAGTCAAGACCATAAAATCGCAAATCAAGAAATACAATTGGCTTACATTAAAACGATGCACTTAATAAGATTGTACAGAAATATTATGTCTCCACATTCTCCTTTTGATTTGAAAATACACACAATAATGTATGAGAGAGATTAATGGAGAAGAAATGGGGAAAAAACAAGCTCAGGCTTCAGATAATGATGATGTCCTTCACAATGTATGGAAATTATTATATCATATACAGTGAGAAATAAAGCAGTGAGAAAATAATCATGATTTTAATATCATATAGTGAGATCTGAATATCACGATTTGAATATCATACATTGGGATTTGAATATCAGATAGTGAGATCGAAATATCATGGTCAGCCTTTTAAACAGTGAGAAAATAATCATGATTTTAATATCATACAGTGAGATCTGAATATCGTGATTTGAATATCGTGCAAAGAGAATACCGTGCTTTAAATAGCACACAGGGAGATCAAAATATCGCAAAGTGAGATCTAAATATCACGAGCTGCTGAATACTATGCAGTGAGATGTAAATATCATGATCTGAATATCAGACAGTGAGATCTGAATATCACAATTTGAATATCATACAGTGAGATCTGAATATCAGACAGTGATATCTGAATATCATACAGTGAGATCCGAATATCACGATTTGAATATCATACAATGAGATCTGAATATCACAATTTGAATATCATACAGTGAGATCTGAATATCAGACAGTGAGATCTGAATATCACAATTTGAATATCATACAATGAGATCTGAATATCACGATTTGAACATCATACAGTGAGATCCGAATATTAAACATTGAGATCTGAATATCATGATCTGAATACCACCCAGTGAGATAAGTCGTACGAAGTATATCAAAAGACTATGTTTTAACATTAATGAACTCTCTGAAATGATGGAAGAGAATTAGGACAATAAGGAAGATAGAGTGGTGGAATCTAAATCAGAGCCTGCCATTAATCCTATTTGACTTGGCTGGGAGAGTAAAGACTAAGACATACGACGCTGATTTTCAAAGATTGGATCAATGCAGACTGTTTCTGACGCTAATCTGTTCATGGAATGGATTTGTCGTCGTCGGGATTAAGTTTTTATCTAGTATCATACATAATATACACATTGGGGATCAAAGGATTAAAATGTCATATGAATATCATTTATATGATGGATTTGTATTTCAAGACACACCTGATCAGACTTTAAGATCAAGTTTATTTCTAAAGTCACAACAACATGGTCTTTATATAAATCAGGGTCTATGGTGAAGTTCAGGTGTACGAAATCGAGAGAGAACAATACTTTTGTCTCAATAACTTTGATGGTTTGGAACTGGAGATGTTAAAATAACACTTTTTATTGGAAGGTTACATACCTCAGCTTTTGACGGGCTTATCAGTAAACGAATGCACTGACCGGGTAAGATTACATGGTGACGAGTTTGATCTGTATTTTGCGCCTACAGGTATAGATTATATGCATCCAGATATCGCACCAAATTATCATGCTGAAGCAAGCTACGACTTTAGCAGTGACGATGATTACCCGTATCCTAGGTTTACACCAGACTGGTTCAATAGGTGAGACAAACTTTCCATGTATAGTAACAATAACCTGAAGGACTTGACATCTTGTATCTTCCTACGTTGTTTTAAAGTACATGACAATCATAAATATGGGAGAATTATGCATTATGACTTTTGATAGTGGACAACTAGTCCTCTAAATTGATATATATCATACTGTCTGGAAATAACTCTGCCATTCCTCTGTCCAGCCGGCACATAAGTTGTGTACATGGTTTACATATGTACAGGTGGTTCCTCTGTATATAAAATTAAAGTCAAAACTGTGTATTCATTTCGAAACATGTGTAAAAAAAATATGGGATTTTCAATGGAAACTCTTGCATAGAATTAACCTTGTAACAAATACCTTGATTATTGGAAGAAAACTAATTGTGTGATTTTTTGTTGAATGGTAGACACATCGGAACACAGACATCTAGAATGTTATTCATCCAGAAAACTGATCTTTATTATATTATAAGTCGTCATTTGCAAAGAAATGTTAATTTATAAAATATTGATGTGACATTTAATCGTAGCTTTCAAGAAAGCACATAAAAGGTGGTCAGAAGATTAATTGTTAAACTTGTAAAATTAACGGGAAAATGGGCCATTCATAAATATTGGGGTTATGGAGGATAAAGTATCGTTACTCGTTACAAACTGTACTAAGGATATTGAATTTAAACTTGAGATTTAAAAAAACATAATCAGACAAGGCGAGCAACATTCCGTAATTTCTTGAAATTTCGGTAACAAAAGGTTTATATCTTTATTAAATTTTGTTCACCCATCATCATTAAGTGATTAATTTCTTTTGATAAAACTTTAAGACAAACAAGATATAAGTAGGCTTGGATGATTACAGTTGAATCAATTACAACCATTTAGTTGACTCTGCTTTAGTGTGCATTCATTGATTAATATATTAACCATCATCACGTGACCATTACAAATCAATGTATATGACCCTAGAATTCGTTCATAAAAACATAAGTATTTCTACATGACAATAAATATTTTATTGATTCTTTCAAATATTGAAAATGCCAGCTGTGCGTTTTGAAGTCGAAACGTCATATACATGTCGGGTAAACTAAAACATCTTACAATGTTTAAACCATCTATTGTAAGAGCTTACCCAGGGAGCTTAAGTTTTATGTAGTGAAAGTATCCAAAGTTATTTTGAAATATATATATTTTTAAACTCGAAATGTTCTTTTCGCAGCCATGGTACTCGGTGTGCGGGTGAAGTTTCAGCCGTTGCAAATAACTCAGTATGTGTAGTGGGAGTTGCCTACCACTCTAAGGTTGCCGGTAAGGCTGCATATCAAATATTCAATATTCAATGTAACTTATCACGACAGTATTATCTAATGAGGAATCTTCTAAGTTAACTTGAGATTTTTTGAGCAAGATTTGCTGAAGGTGATAGTCTGCGAGATAATTTGTTGAAATTCATTCAGTTAGAATGTGTTAACGACGTTGAAGTGAACTTTGATCTTATGTTATTTTCAGGTATACGTATGTTGGATCAACCGTTCATGACAGATCTCATTGAATCGTCATCCATGGGTCATATGCCACAGGTCATCGACATTTACAGTGCCAGCTGGGGACCTCAAGATGACGGTAAAACAGTTGATGGCCCACGTGAACAGACCTTAAAAGCAATAGCCGATGGCGTCAACGACGTAAGGGAATCATATTGCTAGACTACTAGTATTTGAATACTGTATGCCGGTGGAAAATTATTAAAGTGTATTGAGATGTATCTTTCAGTGAAGAACCTTTCATTCAGAAGATCTAAAATCACGTACATTGTATTTGCTAAGGTAGTTGTGATCGTAGGTCGACATTGAATACTAGTATTTCACTTGAGCCATCACTCGATACAGTTTACATGTTACCATGTACGTTTCCCCTTATAAACGAAACAAATCGTTTTCGAACCACCCACCCATATCCATTCCCCCGGCTTGTAGCTTTACTCCCCTTTAAACTGTCCGACAACCATGGAACACATTCTAACCGTTACATTCACAATGCTCTAATGATCGCATCTCAAAAAGTCGTTTTATGTGCTTGCTCAATAATTCAAGTGTTCATTTCGTTACCTACGCTACATTGCTTCAGTATCTCAGCGTCTTGTCTTTCAAGTCGAATTCAAAGTCAGCACCGAAGCGATTTATACAATCGATGACAGTTCAATTTACATATTTTTCTGCATTCGCCTAGGGCCGCGGAGGGCTCGGTAGTATCTACGTGTGGGCTTCAGGAGATGGCGGAGCTGCAGATGATTGCAACTGTGATGGCTATGCTTCCAGTATGTGGACTATCTCTATCAACAGCGCCATCAACGATGGTCGTACCGCTCTTTATGATGAATCGTGTTCCTCCACCCTAGCATCTACTTTCAGCAATGGAAGAAACAGACATCCTGAAGCTGGCGTGGTAAATATTATGTTTAGATAAAGTTTATTTAGTTAACTATAAAATCGTGACATATTCTGTGTGACCATATCTAGGAAATATTAACTTTATACAAAATTCGTACATATTAATCGTCCCCATTTGCATGCTTAGATCGAATGAACTAATACTTGGTATATGTGTACTCTATAGGTGATGAAATGTACGACTCTTTTTGTGTGAAACCTGTTTTTAATCATTTTTCTGAAAATTCTGAATTAATTTTCCCAATATAACATCATTTGTCAGTATCACCATTATTTCAAACTCTCTGCTTGCCCAAATGAATTCAAATTGGGTACATATATACTATGTGGTTCCGGTTATATCTGAATCTGATTAGTGTTGAACAAAACCCATGCATATCAATTACCCTTATCTGCATATTATTTTGCAAAATTTGTATTTTCCTTATTTAAACAATAGTTGGCAGATATATTCTGTATGGTTGAAAGAATGTGTGAAACAGCTTTTAGTAAAATCTATAGAAATTTGCATTAAATGGTATGTTGTACACATATTATACGTGGTTATGTGTAGAAAAGATTTGTTTTAGGTAAATTCCGTACATATTAATTGCCCTAATTTGCATACTTTTTGAAGAAGGTATTTTTTTCCTTATATCTAGGATTTGATCATAACAAATTGTACTTTAATCTATATGTATTCGTTCGCACACATTGCATTTATACTATCATGGGCAAATGTTCAAAAGCAGTAATGGTACTATTTCCTTTATATCCGATTACGTATTTATTGAAATCACCTTACAGGCGACTACAGATCTGTATGGCAAATGTACTCTACAGCACTCTGGTACATCGGCAGCCGCACCTGAGGCAGCTGGTGTCTTTGCCCTAGCTCTCGAGGCCAAGTAAGTATCCTGATGAAATATTATCCACGTATTTAATCATTTCTATAATGGATTGACATTGCATCTTTCTGAATCTGTTGACCTTCAAAACTCAATTTTGAGGTGCTGCGTAAAGTAATGTTATCGACAAGTGCAGTCAGTACTCTGGCCTCAATGTGTGTTAATTCTGTTTAAATCAGCTTAATTGAAATATAGCACACTTTTGTACTTATAGCCTTCTTAATTAAAAGATAATAATTTTATATGTGAACACTGTGAATTCCTCATATCCAAAATACAGACATAGACAGTGACACATACACATACACAGACACAGACACAGACACAGACACAGACAGAGACAGACACAGAGACAGTGACACAGAGACAGATACAGAAACAGACAGAGACACATATATACAGACAGAGACACGTGTGTATACACACACACACACACACACACACACACACACACACTATGAATTAACCCCCCCCCTCCCATAACCATAGTAAGCATACCCAGCACTTCGAAAATGATTGCGCTCTGCATAATTCATTATGTAAAATCTACTTGAAGCTTTACGGGAGAGTTGTTTTGTTAATGGCAATAACATTTTCTTCTATTTGTTCATATCATATTATTACATTGCTTAGTGTAATATCTACTATTGGCCAATTGGTTATTTCTTGTTATTTTTCGTAAATATTTATCATTGGTGACGTCACTAGGTGTATCTTGTGAAATTAACTTATGTGAGCACGTTTTACCTTCTATTGGTCGTTAAAACGACAAAGGTTAAAACCGGATGAACGTCAACATATAAAATAACAAGTGACTATTTATAGTAACACTAGGAGAAAACAAATTATCGTCTAACATGAAATATCGGTCGTTGCGGGCGCTCTTCCCCTCCTTTTCAAAAGGTGATAATGACACGTTCGGCGATGTCAGTCTAGGCTATAGGGGTATTTCCTATTTCTGATATCGACCCATCATCATTTATTACGATTAGTTTATCTCTCTCTCGCGATTGGATTCACTATTGTCTTTACAGTCTCACAGCCCCTAAGGTTAGAGTACCATTTAGATCTAGTAGACGGCAAGAATTATTTAAAGAGTCGACAGCGTTTTGTTCTACATGTGCCAACATCATTCTGTCATTGTTCTTCGATCAACTATGAACATATTTAGCGACCATGACTTTTATGTTATTTTGATGTAAAACACACGTTTAGACCAATACGTACAAAAATGATAACATTACATATACTCCTGTCAAGTCCCAGCATTGAAATTTCCTTGTGTGGCATGCACTCACAGTTGGAGTGTTAATAGTTTTCTGAACACACCAGCAAGCTGATAACATTAGACATAAAATAACGCCAAAGGAAGAGTCTCAATATATTTGAACATCTAGGCCTTCCCCTTCAGAAAAAAAAACACCCAACTATTTTATCCATTTTTCGTTTCTTTACTCATTCGCATTTTTGAATAAACAAATTTCTGTTAATTATCACGGGCAACAATAGTTGATACTTTATACAGCTGTTACTTTATCATTAATGCACCTCATCAACATTTTTTGTCTAGTCGTAACCTAACTTGGCGGGATATGCAGCATCTTACGGTTCTGACATCCAAACGTAACCAGCTGTACGATGAAGTCCACCAATGGCGTTCCAACGGCGTAGGATTAGAGTTCAATCATTTGTTTGGCTTCGGCGTCTTGGATGCTGGAGCGATAGTCAAGGAAGCAAAGAATTGGGAGACCGTCCCTGAAAGATTCCACTGCACTGGAGCCAGTTACAAAGAGAAAACGTAAGATATCACAATTTACTATGTCGTTTAATACCTTCATTGGGTACGTGGTTAAGCTGACAAGAGATAGTTTCTATTTCATTATGAAAATTTTGTATATTAAGCCAAATGAATTTACTGTGTTACCGTTGTCTCTTCTCTAATTGACAGTTAGTTTTATTGTATGGGAACTGCGCACATTGCCAAGCAGAAATAGACAGATGAGGAAATGTCCAAATCCAAGTCAACAATCTAAGAAATGTAAAACATTACATTATTGCTGTATGTTGAAAATGTTATGAAATATTTTCTGTATTTTCCTACCGGCATGGCTTAGATTTCGCTTAAAGTTTGATGTTACTGTATGACATTGGTTTACTGACTGACCCCTGATTGGCTGATGAGTTCCATTTGTAGATGTCAGTGACACTGGTTACGCCTACCTTGGGTACAAAATGAAGTATTGATTTTCATTCTAAATGCCCTGTAAGATGCTCAGCGAAACGATTTGGATTGTAGTTCAGATTTCTTTGAAGCCGATTAAACATTTACTCGAAAATTTCAAGGAATATTTTGACGGAAAAGTGGGTCCATGTTTCAGCGTTACGTGGAAAATTATCCATTTAGGTGGTACATTCCCACTCACCTTCATATAGGAGTACCCACCCCCACCCCACCCCACCCCCACCCCGCCATATCCACTTTATCCAACACGTACTTTTGCAGGTACTGTTTGGTTATTGTATTGTTACAATGGTGATATCATATTGGTGTCTTTTTAAAGTCTAACATATCATTTTCTCGCTTTCGTTCTCTTCTTCAGAGCCATTCCTTCCAATGAAAATGATGAAAAATTGCGTCTGGTGCTGAACACTGATGCCTGTGATGGCCAGGAGAATTCCGTTCGTTTCCTCGAACACGTTCAAGGTGTGATCAGTTTACGGAGTACCAGGAGAGGTGACGTCACAATCAATATGACATCACCCGTCGGGACGACCAGTATCCTCCTCAGTACTCGACCAAATGATGATGACTCCGAAGAAGGATTTGATGAGTGGCCCTTCATGACAACTCACAACTGGGGTGAGGACCCGCGTGGAGAATGGATTCTCGAGGTTGGCATGTCGGGAGCTCCGATTCATGATGGTGTTCTCTTCGAATGGACTCTGGTCCTACACGGAACCCAGACATCACCGGACTGGTTGGCTCATTACACTGCAGAAATGAATGCAAATAAGGGGAATGGTGTAGTAGTAGTAGATGACAGCCAAGATGAGGAAAACGATGCAGATGATGTAAACATTGGTAATGACATATCCCAAGACCACGGGCAGCCAGAAACAACCGAACTTGAAGATTTCGACGAACTCAAGGAGGGTGATGACAGTGATGAGGTTGACACAGAAGAACAGGAAAACGAAATCTATGATGAAACAGATGCTGAAGAAGACATAGATAACGTCAATGATGATGATCAGGAGGAGGATGAGGAGGAGAAGGAGGAAGAGGAGATGAAGGAGGAAGAAGAGGAGGAGGAGAATGTCGAAGACGAATATTCTTTTATTGGATATTACCCCGATGAGTCTCCCTACGAGGAACTACCCGCCCTGACAGAGGATAACGGCGAATATGACGGACCTATCTCCAGTGAACGCTACTTGGCACAATCCCTGTACGAGGCACTGCAAGAACAGGGTAAATACGGTGAAGATATGGATGACGTGGTCGGCGAAATTCTAGATGAGTTGGTCAAAGAACAAGTAGCTGGAGGAGATATAGAGGAACAAATTGGTAAAGCTCTGCAGTTGGCCATGAACAGCAAAAGCCGTGACTCGGAAAAGTATGAGGGGTATTGGGACCGGTACTAAAAAAATGACAACTGGAAAAATACTAATTTGATTTATCTTATCAGTAACGTTCTAAATCTAAGTGAAAAACCCCTTGATTGAAGTTTTAAAAAAAGAAAACATTAAATGCCCATAAATAGATATTTTTGACCCGCCAATTTTAGATGACAAATATACACCACAGAAAACGTTATCAGAGAACTTTATCTGTGGTTTTATCCAGTCAAAACCAAACGTTATTCCATTGAACGTTAACCAGACCAGCCTGCTTGACAGATGTCCTTTATACATATATATAGACTGAAATGTACAACACACGCTGAAATTAATGAAATGAAATGAACAACTATGAACTAGTTTATCTATATAGAATAATACGGGAAGAAAGTGCAATGAATGTCTTATCCAAGTCCATACAATAGTATTTAATTTCCCTAAATGTAAATTGTTTTGTGTATACTATACTACCACTGTGTAATTTTACTGTAAAATGATTTATGAAATAGAAGTTGCAAAGAAAGAGAGAGAGTTTTATTTTTGAAATATATTATGAGACAATGTCACCTTTCTTTTCTTTGAGCTCATGTAGGTGATTGTATTCTAGATAGTTTCAGAATTTCATTTATGAATTCTCGTCGAGGGTGACCGTTTAATAGCTTCAAAATCTTCACTTTGTTGTGTAGTTACTAAACTTATCAACTGAATAGTCAAAGCATAAGTCTTCAGATGCTGTGAGGTATAGAATTTCACTACATTTCGTCACGAGCGGGCGTCCTTTTCGAGGGTTTAACATAGAGAAAGTTGCACAGCTACCACTCTTCGTGAGGGACGCCCTCGCTCGACGAAACGAAACGCCTGAAATAATATTAATGCGTTGAAATCACAGGCTTTATAATTGTTGTACCGTTAAATGTATAAAGCCCAATCGAGGCATAGTTAAAATGAATTTTATGCATTTCAATATTTGAATGTATTCAAAACATATCTCAGCTCATTTACAGCCACTACTTCAGTTTAAAAGGTGACCTGAACATCAAACAGTGCCCTCTATCGCATAGGTTTTTGCAGTAGGCTCCCCTTGCAATGTATAGGTTACTAATGGCTGGACAACACGCAAAATGCGAGTGGTATTTTTTCCTCGTACAATTGCTTTAATTTTACCAAACCCTGTAAGTTCAAATGTGTCAAATAAATTGTGAATATAGTGTCTAAATATTGCAAATATGTGTTTTCCTTTTTGTTCTTTACACGATACAAAATATAAAAATATAAAAAACAGAATTGTGAAACAAGTAGGACATTAAAAAGACAAACTGACAAATACACACATGAACAAATACAAAATTTGAAAATACAACAAATCTCTAAGGTTAAGGCTAAGCTTCACCAATTTTCGACTGTGTGGCATTTCGAGTGCACTCCTATACTTTTAGAGAACTCTCTGTCTCTGTCTCTGTCTCTCTGTCTCTGTCTGTCTGTCTGTCTGTCTGTCTGTCTGTCTGTCTGTCTGTCTGTCTGTCTGTCTGTCTGTCTGTCTGTCTGTCTGTCCCCTCTCTCTCTCTCTCTCTCTCTCTCTCTCTCTCTCTCTCTCTCTCTCTCTCTCTCTCTCTCTCTCTCTCTCTCTCTCTCTCTCTCTCTCTCTCTCTCTCTCTCTCTCTCTCTCTCTCTCTGTGGAGACTTTTTTGAACATTCAAACCCCAGGAGCAGTCGTTTACCTTGTAGTTTGCAAAATTGTACACTTCATTTACCTACCATACATTTAATTATGAGGCACTCAATAGCCAAGCAAATGTGTGTGTGTGTCTGCCAAAATATCTCTGAATAAGTAAGTTAAAGTATAGGTAATATAGCCGGCCATACAGTTGTATAATAATGCATTGACTCGAGTAAAATTGGGGTATTGAAGACAATTTTCGAGTATTCTATGGCTTTCGATAATGTGTATGGGTTGAAATTGTATGGTCACCTACATGGCCTTATTTTTTAAAGTGTTTACTGTAGGAGGTGGACACCCCTCCCACACCCTTTCGATAATGTGCATGGTTTGAAATTTTATGCCACCTACATGTACTGCTTTTTTTTTTTTAAAGTGCTCACTGGACTACTGGACACCCCTCCCACACCCTTTGATTGGTATTCTAAAATATCATTAATATCATATAAACATTGAAATAAGTTCTATGCTTAGAACAGTTACGAAGTTCGAGATATTACTATTGGAGCGGGGGTGGGGGGGGGACTATATAATTACACATTAAAATATGTGTAGTGAGGGGAGGGGGCTAAGAAAATTCTTGGGTTCACTGGGGGCGGGGCATGAAATTTTTTGAGAGCGCAAAGGGGGCTGCGAAAATCGTTTTGACCAAAATGATTTATCCCCAGCCCCCCCCCCCCCCCCTTCACCGTAAATTCTGACCCAGCCATATTTTGTCCGAGGCGCATCCGAGGATTTATACTTGAATTCGACGAGTTTTTAGGTTTTTCACCTGAGAGTCAACCTAGTTATCTACAGCTCTGTTACGCAACCTCTTACCTATCATCATGTTAATTGGAAAATTAACCATAGAAACCCAGAGGAGGCTGGAGGGGGTGGAGACAACACTTCAGTGTGAAGTTACAGTCCCAATTCGAATAGTATTTCCGTATTACCCACCCATAACTCTGTTACTAACCCTGGTGCACATACGCATTGTGAAGTCAATGAACAAAGTCTATGAAAACCAGCTTTCTGCACAAGTCACTTTGTAGTGAAGTGGTTATAGAGAATGTCTAGGATAGATAGGTATAGAACTAGAGATACGGTGTCCGAGACCCACCAAGGTAAGTGCGATTTTTTTACACACACTTCATAAAATGACAGGTGCAGAATTAGGTGTTATACACAGTGCTATAGAAATGATTAACAAGCTTCGTTCATGGGTTTGCATGTAAAGTGTTAGAGGACAGTTCCTTTCAAGAATTAATGGTATGCAGACACTTTCTTAGTGTAAAAATGTGAGCACAGTTGAAACAATGGGGAAGAGTCGGAAGAGGAGTATAATAACATTTAGTAGCGTATGAGTATAAGCAATTTCACTATAGTTTTGAGTAGCGGCACTCCCTGTAGCTTTGTATTTTTTTACTACCCCCTCAGATTCCTCGAACCCCCTATCTTAGCTTCATTTCTTTGTGCTTAGATATCCAGAGAAAAGTCAACCAACCGTGTATCGTGCATTCTCTCATAGAGTTATGATTGGCAATTCTGGCTAAGAAGTAACCTGTGAGGTACACAGGCACTTGAACCAATCTGAAATTTAAAATTGACCCTGTTCCCCCATACAGATTGATTCCATTGTACTAAAAAATGGCTCTCTGTTCAAATTTTAAAAAAGGATGTCAAACATGAAAAGGGACACAAGTCCAAATGAGAATCAATGGTAACCCAACCCAAACCCTAACCGATGTGACATCAGTGGGATGTGTAACTGGTGGCAGCAAACTGGGAAGCCAAAATCACAAAATAATGCAAAGTTAGACAATACAATGAGTTTAATTAAAATGTGACCATATCCTAATCTCATTTATTTAAAATATGCCCCCAACCGATTTGTAAAAAGTGAACTCTCCCCCATTTCGCCACCCCTTGTATTTACTGAAGGCTACCTTATTGACGAGCTTGAAAGTGCTGGTCATTTACATATAAATTTGTGTCATTTTCAAGTACAAGTAATGTCAGCTCTTTTTTCTCATGAACCCCCTCCCCTCTCATACATGTAAAACCTGGAGGGGGGATATGGAAACCCCTAAGGGAGCAATCAGTTTTACGGCCGGAGGGGGGGGGGCACCTCAATTTGGGACTCAAAGAGGGGGGGGGTCATCATTTATACGAAGTGAATAAAGGGGGAGGAGGTCACCTCGTTTTCAACAACTAAACAAAATCATGAGCCATGCTCCTGTACTTAAATGTCCATACATTTAACATCATAACTAGGCCAAAGCCCCTAAGCTTGCACAGCTGGGTAGATTCACTTGTGACCGGCTGCCTCACGATGCATCGTACATAGAGCACGGATGCATAGTCATTGTACCGCAATGCATCCTTGGGTAAAACCACCAAAAAAAACCACCTCATAGTATATAGGAGGCACATACGTACTAGTCATTGAGCCACTACGCTGCTGCTAGTGGGCGCTATGCGAGCTATTACACCAACAAATGTATGTGCATAAACTAAACCATAAACAAATAGCTATAAGCATACATTCACATATAACATAAACTCTGTCTCTTGATACATCCAATACATATGATATGGCATCACAACACTGCACCATGGCCAATTATTTGTTAGAAATGACTTCTCGCTATTGCATGCCATGAGTTACAATTGTGTCATAGAAAAACTTGTATGTGTAGCTGTACATGTAACACATAAGAAATGAAATACCTTAAGATTTACTGGCTCTAAAATATGTTCCTCCATTGACCTGAACATGTTAAATTATGCACAAACATAACCAATTTAGGACACTTTGAAATAATATGTGGCAAACACTGTGACTGAAAGTGCCTGACCTAGCCTGTGTCTAGATATTGGATATTCAATGTCCAAGTATATAGTTAGTCTAGTTCCTATACATTTTTGTACATATAATATATGATAACTACGATCATCTCCATTAGAAGTCCCAAATTGATTTATGGTTGAGATAGTTCATGTATTCAATAGTTCAATGTAGGATAAAATCTAAATTCTTTTAGTGTGGGATGGGGGTGAGAGAGAAGGTTTTTTATAATGAAATCTGTTTTGTACCCCAATACAAACATTTCTAAAAATGTCAAATTGAAAAATGGGAAAAAATTTTGTTGTGCATGGCACTAAAATACATTTATTGTGCCAATAAAATAGCTATTTTTCCTCACTACATACTGGCTTTGTATTCATAACACTACATAATACTACATAGTTTACTGATTTGAAATTGATTGTTCTGTGTGCAACAATTTTACCAATTTAGTTAGAAGGGGGTGGGGGAGGGGTTCTGAGGCCTTACTAAACCTAATGTGTTCATTTGTCATACATGTACAAACTATTGAACTGTTACTTGGCATAGCTATAGTATGAAGTACATGTCTTATCAAAAATAACTTTTCTGTGTTTGTGTTTCACTTATTCTCTGATACCTGTGACCATCACCAAGTTTAATACATGTTACCAGGCTACAAGTGAAACCCCCTTTTCTCTTGCTATTGTTTTACACCATAAACTACCAAGAATGAAATATATTCCAAGGTGAACACAATATTAATCAGATTCTCAGAGAATATATATTATGTGAATTACTGATAAACAAAGTTATAAACACAGACTTGTTTGCTGATGATCTAGTAAAGGGCTACTTACTGTAGCCGGGACTTCTATAGTACAGACACAGTGCAAAGTTATGAGGAAAATTAGATTTTACATCTCCCCTGGAATATCTAGTATCCACATTGAATGACTGTATACTGCGAGTAAAACAAGCCCTTGAGGAGTGCAAACTAGTCAATGTATGTACATATATGGAAAGCCGCAGTTGTATTAAGTCTAAAGAAAACAATATATTGACTATATGATGGGAACAAATCTTTATATAATGCAAGTACATCATTACACTCCATGTGACAGTTATTGACATGGGCCATTTATAATAGTGTCAATCTAAGAGATATCCTAGAACTTTTGGTTACTAAACCATGAAACTTTTGTATGTCCATGAACAATCATACTTCTGATTGGGTTCCTATCTAAAGAGCTTTATACATGTGAAACAATGGATTTTTGTTAGCAATTTGCCAGATACACTGAAAATTACTGAAACTGTAACGTAAAATTAGCTGTGCAGTGTGCGGTGTTATGCTTTGAGAATAGTGTCTTTTGCAAAAACAAAGAGTACTTCTTGTCAACAGATGGGGGGGGGGGGTCATTATGTTTTTTTATTTGTCAGACAGGGTTGGATTATTTTGTGGATGAATTGCAGTGGGTCACTATTTTTAAGTATAATATGAACAAAAAGTCACCGGCCCACCCCGGCCGTAAAAACTGATCGCTCCCTAAAGTTTCTTGTGAAAATTCATAACCACCCCCCCCCCGAAATTCTCCACGAACACCCCCTAACATGGTAATAAAATTAATTAACCATTCATTCCGACTTTGATCCCGATGTATAAAACAGCTGGCAAAACCAGTAAAGAATGTTATAGTAATATAGTTATTTATGAACAAGTATGGATAAGCCATTACTTCATCCATACAATGTCAAAATACGGAAATATTTTATCACGCCGCTTTCAACATGACTACCACTTTCTTCAAAGTCATGCAAGCACACACGTGAGGCTATTTCCTTGTTGCCGTTCCGTGAACTGCACAGCCTGAGAAATGGGGCGTGTCTTAAATCGGCCCCTACCATTTTATTCCTAAGGGGTGTCCGTAAAGAATAAAATTATTGACACAAGAAAAGACGTACTAGTTAGTGAAGTTTATGAGTTTAATTTATCAAGTTTATAGTTCCTTATATATTTTGATACATATAATGAAATTTAATGAGTATGTAGTCTTAAAGTATTCCTAAACTGCCACAAAATGAGTGAACATGCTATTACCCTACCCTACCATATGTACAATGCCTCACGTTGTAGCATGAGGAATGCCTCGTGTCTGTAGAATCCGTGCATATATTATCATCTCACGTGTACTAAACATGTGCGACGTCAACAACACTTAGAGTTAGTAATGCCATTCGTGTGTCGATCGGGGAATGTGTAGTTGGACGTATTGAAACATCTCCAAAAGAAGCGAAATTTAGTCGTCAAACGTGGCGAAAGTTACTTTCGTGTGAGGAGTAAAAGCAGGTAAGAAACCCAATTTGTAGTTCTCTGCGGACGGCTAACTCGTAAAATACATAGATTAATATTTGAAGTGAACGTTCGTCTGTGATGCTTCCATGGATGGATCTTCCATAAAAAATTCATGTTCGGCGACAGTTCGTTTATCGAAAAAAAAACACTTGATATTTGCTCAAAATGTATAGCATGATAAATTGTACAAGAAAGTTGGATTGTCGAATTTGATACATCGCCACATATTACTGCTATACTGTTTACTAGTCTGCACAACGATCGACCCCGACCGTCGTTTCAACCTCGAAAGCCTAGACGCACGATCGAACCCGCGTGACTTTATTGATGTATATGTAAATGCGTGGTGTGCCATTAGGACAAGCAGCCATGATCATTCAATATTTTGGCTTACAAATATTTACAACATATACGGCGAATGTAATTTGTTTTTGTATTTTACATCGGGATCTAAACCCTTGTAAACACGACATTTATGAATAACTTGTTATGAACCACTACACAGGTAAATATGTATCGGCATCGCTCGCCGGTTAGGGTTAGTATGTCTCGATCGGATACACGTGCGATCACACGGGGTGATTTTAACCTTGCCTTTGCTGGGCTCAATGTCTAATGTAGACATATTATAGTACAGTATGTGTGTCAGTCAGCCAAAGTATGATTTCAACATCAGCCTGTGTATTATGTTGTTGTTGGTATTGAGCTAGAGAGCCCAGTTTTAAGTTGACTAGGTAAGGTTCACCCGGTGAGTACTGTATTTACATGTAATGTTACACTTCGTAAAGTAGTACGTACTAGTATATATGTCTGTCCATCACTTGTCTGTCGTTATTGAAATATTGAGATTATCAATATACAATGTAATAGGTGTCATCCCATTAGAAATCTGGTGAAATCTCTTCGGAAGAAAATGTTCAGGCCTTTGAAAAAAAATTCGTTAAATATTGTGAGACAGCTATAGTAGGTACATTTTTGTTCACCAAAGAAAGCACAAAAAAAAATACAAATCAAAGGAGAAACTTTTTAATTTTTTAATTTGTGTGTGAGTGGGGGGGGGGGGGGGGGCTGATTAAGACAACAAGCACTTCAAAATTATGTTAGTGCCTGATTTTACATTTATGGTACATTGAATTTCAGGGTATGCCCCAAACAGTTTTTGTGCAACACTAGATTGAAATTTTCAGTGAATATGTCAGGCTCTGATCTTTTATGCTCAACAAGTCATCCAGCACAAAATGATATCGATGATTAAAAGTTTCACCATCGGTTTGTATAATACTGAATGTTGTCAGTTATGGTTTTATTTTTGGTTTGTGTACCTGAAGGGACACTTGAGCCAGCTTTTTATGCCAAAATAACCATTTGTATTCACCTGATCCTGTACATAATATCCTTACCATCCTCACTCCTTATATCCTGTAACCCGTTCTTCATTTTGGTTGATTTCCCAAAAAGGCTAGGAAACACTAAACGTGGGTTGCGTGTTCTTCATTTATTTATTTTTGAATCTTTATGATTTCTACCACATCTGCATGTCTGTCGTATCAAAAATCAGTCTCTCGTCAAAGTAAATAAAAAATCAGTCTCTAGTCTTAGTAAATCAGTCTTTAGTTTAAGTAATTCATTGATTATGTTTCTTCAAATAATGTGATTGAAAACTTCCATGATTTTACAATTCAGCATTAACGTTGTATTCTTATTTTAATTGCCGGTAATCAGTATTTCCACTAATCCAACATGAGTCAAGTACAGTGTTGTGAAGACATTGACTTGCCAGCACCAGAAAAGGTTGGTGCCAAGATCACTGATGGTAACCATGGCGATAGCTCTGAATCAGGAGCTGTGAGTGCAGAGAGTGACCTTGATGCCGGAACGAGGTCAAATGATGATACTGACAATGTTTCACTAGAAACATCAGACTCCAATTCACCAAGTAAGTTTAGAATTCAAAATTATGTTCAACATTAATCATTTGTCTTTCATCAACTCAGCAACACTCATTCTTTCAACAAAAACTACAACATAAATTGTGTTCAACTCAAAGTTTTTGTTTTATTTACTGTGTGTGTAAAATGGGCATGTGGTCACCATACAGTAACTGATGGCTCAGACCACTATAGAGAAGTGGTCTGAGCTGATGGGGATGGATTAAAAAGGCATTACATTTGTACACTGTAAACAAGCTAATCCAAATACAAAAGGATATCTGATCAACTTGCAGACTAACACTGTGTACCGTTTAAAGTTGTGCCTGTAATCCTACTAATCCATCCTCATTGCCAAAATTTGTGAGTTGTCTACTTGTCTTATCATATTAGCAAAGGCAGTTCTGTCTTTCATATTGATCCAGACATCAAAGGCTTCATCAAAGTCAAAGTTCTGTATGCTAGTGGCCCTTCTACAGAAGTCATGGCTAGAGCATTGACATGCTCTAATGTTAACAAATTTCTATGTGCCATTTTTAGGCAGAATTTTTGCAAATTTTAATTTAAATATTGTTATATTCTTAGGAGGCAGCTCTGATTCAGCAGGTTATGCTAATGGAGTGTCCAGTGTTGGTTCTACCGGGGATTCAATAGATGACAGTGTAGGCAGTGAGAAACAGTGTGGTCTCAAGCCGTATATGACAACTACAAGTGGAATAGGAACTGGTTCGGAATCCCCCAGTGATCATAATCGATCACTAGGCTCCCACAGTCTTCATAAAACTCAACATCTTGTAGGTATGTAGCAAACTTCTGGGCAAAATTTCCAAGTGGATGATATTGTCAAAATAAAAGTTCATTTTAAGATTCTATGGTATTATTGTCTATTAACTATATTTGTGGTCATTTATTATGACTTAATGGCGAACAAAGGCGGGGTTGATTTTGTCTTAGCTACATTGCATTATGCATATTAAGGGTACTGAGCCAGGAAAGTAATTTTCACCAATTCTACATCGTGTGACTTCTCTGCAAGTATAGGTATAAAAAATTGGCAAATCTCATTGAGAAGAAGCATAGTTGTAGACCGAGGCAAGGCATTCTGGGAAACAAGCAAAAGTTAGGAGCTAAACACCTTAATTACCAAAGCAGTACTAAGGTTATTGTTTCAAGAGGTGAAATTTTTAGATTTTTAGATTTTTAGATTTTTGGATTTGTTGGCTCTCATTAACTGAACCTGTTTGTAAGAAATTAAGCAAAAAGATATTGAAGATTTTTGTAGATAATTTTTATGATATAAACATGACCATTTCAAACTGTTTTAACGCTGTTTGTTGAAACTTTTAATGTCAAGATGTCTATTTATTTCTTGTTTCCAAACTCTAAAGTTATTTCAACCATTGAATATCAGTAAATCATTTGCATTTGATATATGTTCACAATTGCTTTTTACTGTGTACTGAAGAATAACATGTTAAGGAAGAGGTTTTTTGAAATCTTAAAATTGCTCTGAAAAATTTATTTTGTCGTTTTGGATCATGCGATTGATTGTTATCATGTGCTGCGTAGAGCTAATATATCATGTGCCTCAAACTGCATAGAGCTAATACATCATGTGCCTTAGGTCTATGCAGTCTGAGGCACATGATGTATTAGCTCTACGCATCATGTGCCTCAAACTGCATGCATCATGTGCCTCAGACTGCGTAGAACTAATATATCATGTGCCTCAAACTGCATAGAGCTAATATATCATGTGAACAAACGACATGTTTTCAACATGTTTTTGAAAACTCAAAAATAACTAAAGATTTTTTTTTGTTTTATGGTTTTACAGTAATGGATTAGTATTGATTTGTATCGCAAGTCTATATGTAGAGACAGATTTATTGACATAAAGATTTCACGAAGTTACATTAAGTAGTATTTGTTTCTAAATTTGCTCCAGAATCCATACTTACAGTTTATGTTTGTTTGTTTGCCATTACAGAGAGTACAGGCACCAGTAGTAGCAGCACAGACTGGGAGTATACTGCAATGCCGGTTCATTATGAACAAGAGGCAGTGGTACGTAGATCTATAAGCTATATTGATATTGAATATCTTGAACTCTTAAAAAGTTCAGATCTGATTGAAATAGAAATTACCTTCACTGTTCCCTCACATTCGAAGTGAAATATATTACAGTATGCCATTCCAAGGTAAAGATCAAAGGTATCCCCCCCCCCCCCCCCCCCACTCTGTGCAAACTTTTAAAGTGGCCATATGGATGAGGATTGTGCGTTTATTTTGGATTTTTAATTTATAAGACAATTTTATCATGGTTCGTTCTTGAAAAGTGAATGTAAAATAACACAGACCAAGTCTGTGTTTGGGACTCAATACATCGAAAAATGATAAAAAATGATAAAAAAGTTTGTTATTGTACTGACAATACAAACATTTCACACATGTATCAGTCTTTTGCAATGTATTGAGTTACAAACAAGGACTTGACATATATTATTTCATAGTGATTTTTCAAGTAAATGATAAAATTGTTATATGTTATAAAATCCAAAATAAATAGCCAATCTTCATCCATATGGCCACTTTATGTAGTACAAAACATCATCTCTACTTGACGTTTTCAAATGCTATAAATTTAATACATGTCCTTACTAGCTGTGAAAACTGTGTAGTAGGAGAAAGTGACATTGTAAGATAAACATAATATGCAAATTACCATCACAGTGTAACATTCCAAGGTCAAGAGGTTCATGGCATGGCCATGGTCAAACTACAGTGAAAGGATAGTCTGATTTCCGTGCGTGCGTGCGTGTGTGTGTGTGTGTGTGTGAAAACTTTTATCCTAACATGCCCACGGTTCTTGAATTTTATGAAAAGCTCACTGACAAGCCAGAGTGGTTAAATCCAGAAAATACTGCATAAATATGAAGCACTCTGTTGTATTGTAGTCTCTGTGAATGTTTAACAAAATAGCAAAGGGAACATACGATACAAAATACATCCGTCTTACTTTTTGCCCTTCTTTTCTCCTTATCAGCATTCAAATAAGGAAGAAACAGATTCTCAGGCTACAACAAATTTTCAGCAATTTCACAAAGTCATAGAGTCTGCAGGAAAGAGAAAGCACATCAGACGCAAACCAGCCAGACCTCATCAAAGTCGACCGTTAGCACCAGATGAAATGTCCAGTAGTTCATCCACTACTGCAGCTGAGTCAATTTTCCTTGAACCACAGCCACAGACTTCTCAACAGAGCAATGCCAAGTCACTCACGTCAATGTATGGCAGCATACACAACAAAAGAAGTCTTGATGAATCAACAGAAATGCTGGACCCATGTACTACAGACATGAAGCCATGCAATGATGGAGATAAGGCACTGAAAAGAAGACGTTTTCACAGAACTTTTGAAGCTCTGAAGGAGTGTGGATTGTTAGATTTAACTTTGCAAACTGCAGCACTGATAGAACAGAATAAGAACTTGCAACAGCAACTTGATGCTTTGAAATCAGAGACTCAAATCTTGTATGGCTCCCTCAAACAAATGGACATGTCCTCATTCAATACCGGAGTGTTGGGCCAAATGATCCAGGCTGGTCAAATGGCTCAAATTGGACACGGGTCGCAAGTCAGTCAAGATGTTCAAGTTGGTCAATGGGTTCAAGCCAATCAAGTTCAAGTTGGTCAAGGGGTTCAAGCCAATCAAGAAGTTCAAGTCAGTCAAGGGGTTCAAGCCAATCAAGTATTTCAAGTTGGTCTAGGGCCTCAAGCCAATCAAGAGGTTCAAGTCGGTGAAGGGCATCAAGCCAGTCTAGGGGCTCAAGGCAATCAAGGGGTGCTAGCCAGTCACAGTGGTCCTAGCCAGGCTTTGTTGAACACTTTTCCATTTCAGCACTTTATATACAATAGTTTCAGCTTAAATCAGCAATTGTTCTCTCCGGGACAGATGATGCCATCAGCTATAACATCTCAGCCCAATGTGTCACAAACAGTGCTTTTTGCGGGTAACGAGTTCAAAAGTGATATCGGACAAAATGATAAGCAAAATAAACAACAATTGAATCAGATATTGGAACAGCAGCTGCAACAGCAACAGCAGCCGCAAGGACAACAACAACAAAACCAACAACAGAAGAATCGACAACAGCAAGGAGAAAAGAAAGAAAAAACACATTCAGATTCCGTCATTTACAAGGAAAAGAGATAGTGAACAGAGCAATATGAAAGCAATTAATTTGTGGGAGAAGCAAAGCTCTTACTGTACTTTAAAAGTACTAAATATTCTGAAATATCGTTCAGCTCTTGAAAGTACTGAATTAAGATGTTGATTTATGGATGTCTTACACTTGTATATGTAAGACAGCAGTTAATGAAATGTTCATCCCATGGACTGATAATTGTAAGGGTTCTCTCTTCTTGCTGGGTTGGTACTAGTATGTAAGGTACGCCATGACAGGTGTCCTCACACATCAGTCAACTCCTCTCACTTCAGATTTCATCCCAGACGACAGATCCTCCATGTGTGCTACCCCGTTCAGAGCAGTTTGGCCAATTTAATGAAAACCTGGTGTAAAAGCAATTCTGTATCTTTGGTTTTAGGTTTTTTTTTGCAATCTTATATTTGCATTATTGATGACACTTCTTACATAAAAATCCCTTTTTTTGCACATTGTTTTGAGTACTACAATAAGGCATAATAAAAAAAATTGTTTGGTTCTTGTTACCTGACCTCTACCTATTTTTACACGCCAACCCTAAACATTTTTTTTACGTATTCAAGAAAAATAATAAAATCGTGAAAATTTATGAAGTCTCGCAAGAAATAGTGGATGCGGAGATTGACTTCAACTTAAAAAGACAATATGAAACTGTTAATCCAATCTGTAATGTCTGTACATCTGATGAGAAGAAACCAATAACACAGACTATTTGAACTAAACACTCAAACATGAAAAAAAAAATATACATGTAAAAATAAATAAAAAATCTACCTACCCCACCAATTCTAAAATTGACTGTAATTGGAACCACATAATTCTTTTTATTAGGCCTAACAAAGATATTTTAATGCATTTCCAGTGTCTTATACACACATACAAAATTTTAGCGCCCCCCCCCCCCTTCCCAGGAGGCTACAATGGGTTCCTTCCTTCTTTATTTGTTGCGACCAATTTCTAAATTGTGTCTCTATTCAGTGACATGCAAGTATAGTATTTCAGGTGAGACTGTCTTCTATGAAGCCTTGTCCACTGTTAACATTCAATACACTACTGAGTAGTGTGTCAAATTTGTTGCACACATTGTAAAAATTAAAAGATTCACATTACAGCAGACATAAATGTGCCATTCTTCTATTTCATCAAACGTTGTCACATTTGATCAAGTGATGTCTATTTTGTAATGAAAATTTGTACATTACTTGGTTACAGTATACATATGGTGCTCATTTGATTTGATGTGAATTTAGTCATCATCAGTCTCTTCATAGTGATGTGTCAATGTTAAACTTTTCCTTGGTAATCACGTTATTCTGAAACTTCCCGATAAAGGGAAAGCAGCTCTGGAAATTTTCCTGAGGGGAGGGGGGTTCTGTTTTCTTGAGGAGAAAGTACTATAATGAGACAGGAGCATTTGCTACAATGCACTGTACTGTACAATATTTTACCCACAATTCTCTCTGGTGTGTACTGTTGGACATTATCACCTTGAAGCCAGACATATCTCACCAGTGTACAGGGTTTTGTATAAACATTTTTCACATTTGCGAAGTGTGGAATTGCCACTGATGAGTTTTTGAATACCCATTTTCATTGGTTCTGATATTAGTGACTTTTTGTAGGAGATAGCAATTTTAGAAATTAGTCAACAGATTTTCTTGAAAGACATGCAGAATATTTGCAAAAAACTAAGGAAAATATCTGCACCTGTTATGATTTTGCTGAAGATATAGATTACTCTGAATAGGTATAACAAAAGAAATTTGCATATTAAAACTCTTCATACAAACTGACTACCCAAGTAAGTGATACCTAGATGTTAAAAAGTGTTTTATTCAGAGTTAAACTTGATTGTAGTATATTTTTAAACAAGATTTAGAACTTTATTTTTGCTTGAAAAGCCTATTTTGTTACATAATTTAAACAAAATTATTATGCTTAAAATGTTGAGAAATATGTTATAGAAGAAGTTATAAAATAAAGAACCTCCAAGCATACCAATCAGGGAGATTTGTGGGTAATAATATATTGTACAGTGTATTGTTGTTTTTCTTCATTTTTAAGACATGTAAATGGTACATTTGAAGTGTATATGCAATAACATGTCAGTCTACGAACAAAGCAAGAATGTCATGTTATCAGTTCCTGCATTAAAAAAGTTATTTAAGTTTTATCCAGTGTAAAGTCTTTGTCAGCACCGCTTTTTGGTGTTGAATAATTGTAATAAAAATGTCAAGTTAAGATGATGGTGTGTCTTTAGTTGATTTGTCTTCAGTGTATGTATGTTGTATCGAAACTTGCATCCCAACTGGTAGTATTATAGTACATGTGAAAACACTAGCAACATTTCTAAAATGGTGTTATGATTGGTAGCCAGGTTCCTCGTGTTGAAGGATGATTGGCAGTGCAGCTCTAACCTCTGTGTTAGTGAATGTAACCTGTTGTAGGATGACTGACAGCTCCAACCTGTGTTTTTGATTGTAACATATAGGATGACTGACAGCTTTTAGCCTCTATTAGAGAATGTAACATGTAGGATGATTGGCAGCTCTAACCTGTGTGTTAGTGAATGTAACATGTAGGATGATTGGCAGCTCTAACCTCTGTTAGTGAATGTAACATGTAGGATGATTGGCAGCTCTAACCTCTGTGTTAGTGAATGTAACATGTAGGATGATTGGCAGTTCTAACCTCTGTTAGTGTATGGAACATGTAGGATGATTGGCAGCTCTAACCTCTGTGTTAGTGAATGTAACATGTAGGATGATTGGCAGCTCTAACCTCTGTGTTAGTGAATGTAACATGTAGGATGATTGGCAGTGCTAACCTCTGTGTTAGTGAATGTAACATGTAGGATGATTGGCAGCTCTAACCTCTGTGTTAGTGAATGTAACATGTAGGATGATTGGCAGTGCTAACCTCTGTGTTAGTGAATGTAACATGTAGGATGATTGGCAGCTCTAACCTCTGTGTTAGTGAATGTAACATGTAGGATGATTGGCAGCTCTAACCTCTGTTAGTGTATGGAACATGTAGGATGATTGGCAGCTCTAACCTCTGTGTTAGTGAATGTAACATGTAGGATGATTGGCAGCTCTAACCTCTGTGTTAGTGAATGTAACATGTAGGATGATTGGCAGCTCTAACCTCTGTGTTAGTGAATGTAACATGTAGGATGATTGGCAGTCATTATTTGTCTTAGTGAATATAATATGTTGTAGGATGATTGACAGCTCTAACCGCACGGCTAGGTAATAGGATGCCCACATCATACAAGCAGCAACACCAATCTTGTATTTGTACACAGTGTAGCAAGCAGCACACTAATCTCCGAGCTTGCATACATGGATCAGGATGTTATGAAAACTTGTAACCAGGGATATTGGGGTATGATTTGTAACATACAGTGAAGACGAGTAAAATTCTCTGGTTATGATGTATACCAAAGTATAGGGCATACTTTTGTTACATTCAGTGAAGACAAAAACTTCAGACTCTGGTTATGATGGGTAAGATTTAGAACATCTTTTATGCAAGATAAAGTTTGGCAAATACTACAGCTCTCAATAAATAGTGAAATACAGATAGAAGAAAAGGCAAATACAAATTTTAAATAACAGTATGGAAATCCCTAAACCTATCTAACTCTCTATAAATATATATATATAATTAACACCTCGGCACCCTTTCCTTGATGAGGTCTCAGATATTTTCACTTTTCCATAATTTCAAATGGATACTCTTTCCTGAAAAACATTTTGATGTAAAAATCCAGCTCTGGAAGAACACTTCCATGTTCTTTACATTATGTAAAAAATAGACAACTCATTAATAGCAAAGCTTTTAATTTCTTCTGTTTTGGGTATCATATTGAGTATGTGAGAATTTACACCATCAGCAGTAGTGTTTAATGATTGTATGTCACATAGGAATCAACATTTGAAAGATAATATAAATCCACCTGCGAGGATTAGTTACTATACTAAAAGTTGATAATTGTTCTAGTAACCTTTCTCAAAATCATAACTGGAAATAATCTAAACTGATTTGAGTATTACAGTACTTTCTTACGAATGGCAAGACGCTGTTGCTTTGAAAATATACAAATATTGCACACTTGTATATATATATATATATATATATATATATATATATATATATATATATATATATATATATATATATATATATATATATATATATATATATATATATATATATATATATATATATATATATATATATATAAGATACTGATAGAGTCATTGCTATAATTACTAAATATATATTTTGTGTGTCAAAAATCCTAAGTTTTTTATTCATTTTTTTTTCGGTTGTGACCTGACATGTTTTTGCATCGAAGTGTAATAAACTGTAAGAGTTGATGAAGTATCCATCAAATACATACTTATAGGCCTGTAGTATAACAATAAATCATTCACCAATATTCATAAAGTGACAATTGAAATTTATGATATACCCAATTAAATTTAGACTACATTTTATTCCCATCAAATCACCACAGCCAGCAAAAGATAAATATACAATATCAATAAATTGTGTTCTCTTTTTTTTAATCAAAGTCCTCATCATTTATAAATTTATATTTTTCAATAGTTCAGCTTAAACACTGTCTCATATGTGGCTGTCTACTTGCAATAAATTACATTTGTACTGATTGTTAGAATGTAACCAAGCAGGTTTTGCAGGAAGTGAACATGACCTTTTTAACAAAACAAGTTATCCTTTAATAGAAGGATGGTTTACTAGCGAGGACATGTGTAACCATGGTTACAATGAGAAGAAGAAAAAAGAATTTTCAGCTGGGCTTTTATGTGGTGGAAAAAACACATCTGCAAAGGAAGTGAACATGTATTCAAAATGAAATTTTGTATTTGTCAGTATATGCTTAAGTATCTGGTGTTTGGGATTCACTCACTGAATTATCGCGTGACAAGTACTAGTGAAATCGATCGATGATAACCATGGCAACCAATACAATTGTCTATTAAAGATGATAAGAAGAATGTGTTTGGACAATATAATCCTATTACCTTTGTCTATTTAGTTGTCTCAAAAATAGAACTTTGATATAAAAAACAAAACAAAATATAAATATATTTATTTAACAAAAGTAATATGCAGTGGGTACATTTTTTGTCAAAGTATTTTTTTAGTCAATTACTTGCAGGGAAATGACGCAAGATATAAATAGGCTGATAATATGACTGGCAAATCCTGAAAGAAATATTTGAAAGCTCAGTGTGGGGAGGACTTTGTGAGGCACTTCAAAGCTCAGTGTGGGAATGACTTTGTTCATTTTCTGCTTCATTCATATTTGATGATTTGCTGCCTCGAGGTCGAATGATTCCTCCACTACGAAACTCTTTTTGTTTCTCTTCACCTGATGATGATGGTGGTTCTTCTATTATTCCCATTTCTGAATCAATGAAAAACAGAAAGTCGTATCCTGGCATCATTGGTTTCCATTTACCCTCTCGGAGTTCACCTGTGAAAAATAATATTTAATTAACAATTAATCTTTAAAAACTTAAAACAAATAATCAAACACTTTTTAGTATCCATTTCTGAGATGCGTGTATTTTGCTCTTTTGCTATATTCGCACTAACAACACAGAATGAAAGAAAATTAACCATTAAACAGGCACTCAATGATTCCATACGTTGTATAAATTTACCGTTCTTGTGATTTGCCAACACATATATAACACTATGGAAATATATCTTACTGTCAACAGAATATGCCTACAAAAATTTGAATTGATCCCACTCTTTTTACATAAATGATGACAGTGGTAGAAAGACAGTGAAGACAAGATACAACCACACTTACAAACACACACACACACACAGACAGACAGACAGACAGACACAGAATTATAACATAACCTCACCTTATCGGGGTAAAAGATAATATAGATACAGAAAGTAATGGCTATCATTTACCAACCAATCAGGGTGAAGTATCAAACTAATCTCCATACAGACACTCATGGCTATCATTTACCAACCAATCAGGGTGAAGTATCAAACTAATCTCCATACAGACACTCATGGCTATCATTTACCAACCAATCAGGGTGAAGTATCAAACTAATCTCCATACAGACACTCATGGCTATCATTTACCAACCAATCAGGGTGAAGTATCAAACTAATCTCCATACAGACACTCATGGCTATCATTTACCAACCAATCAAGGTGAAGTATCAAACTAGTCTCCATACAGACACTCATGGCTATCATTTACCAACCAATCAGGGTGAAGTATCAAACTAATCTCCATACAGACACTCATGGCTATCATTTACCAACCAATCAGGGTGAAGTATCAAACTAATCTTCATACAGAAAATAAAGGCTATCATTTACCAACCAATCAGGATAAAGTATATCACATCTCATTAGCATACATCCATAAAACTTACTTGTGTGCATTTTGATTTCTCCTCCTTTGAGCATATGTAACCACTTAATAATACCAGATTTGTCAATATCATATGGATGTGGATAGCTATACACTTTGCCATCTTGGTGGTTGACCATAACAATTGAAGGTATGGGGGCTTCTGTTATATAATTATGTAGAATATAGCCTCCCATTGAACCGTCATCCTCCCTGTAAGATACAAGCAATCACAGGTCTGGATAATCATTGGTTGTAGTAAAAAACAAAATGGCGGGCTTCATTTACTGAAGAGATACCTATACTACTGACAAGCTTTATCAAGAACTATCAATGACTAGTACACATGTAAACTGAAAATATATATGCTGTATTCATATTGATCCACAATTTATTTGTTAGGGGTAATACATGTTGTAGTTTTAATTTTTAGGATTCCTTGTAAATTTGTGTATACAATCAGATCATACAACAGGTATGATGTAGTTCTATAGTACAGATAGTCATACTGTAAATTATAGTATAACCATACATCAAAACAAATGTCTTTTTTCCTTTGTTGTAAGTAACAGTCAAAACAAAATAAACAAGGCAAATTTCAGCACTCCTGTTTAATTTTTTTGTACAATCATTTCATGTTATCATGTGTTGTTTCTTTTTTGGGATCATTTTCTGAAGAACAAAGATATTTAGATACATATTGGCTTCTTCAATTTGAAATGTTAATCTCACTCTCCATGTCACCATAAATCCACACCAGTACACAGTACAAGTTAACGGGAAAAATGGTAGAAAATTCAATAACATGCCCAATTGGTAGCCTAGCAACATTCATCTACACATCCTGATATGGAAAACAACAGAATTGAAGATGACTTACAAATTCATCCAACAGAATATCAAATCAGAAAACTGTCCACTCTTTGCTATCTCTGCTATAACCTGACTAGGTTGACCTTCCAAATCAACAGTGTTACCAAATAATATAAGGAAAGGTCGTTGTAGTGACTGATAGGCTACAAAATTACTGGCTCTTAATTCAGTCTGCAAGATAAAAATATAACAATATTATGAGCTGGTGAATAGTTACAAATAAATTAAAAACTTTGCGTCAAAGTACAGAGAGTGGGGGGGGGGGAGATGTGGTCATGTTTACTATGTAATGTGTGAGGGTTTGGACAAACACATCCTGTATGACTAACTACATTGGTGAAACGGAAAGAACATTACAATCCAGATTTCAGGAACACCGACACCCTAGTTTTGCATCATCAGATGTTTCCAAATACATTCCTAAATTTGAAACCATGTTGAACTTGAACACTCTTTCCTCAAGACCAAAATTTAAAGCATTATTATAGCAAATATGTATGTGTATTGTGTTTACTAAATTAGACATATTTTGTGTCTTTAAGCTCTGTTTGTGCAATCTCTTGAGAAAGCACAGGAGAAGAAATACAGATTTAAACTTACATATATGGGTAGACTAGAATGCTTAATGAAATCAATCACATCATTGGTTGGTAATAATTGCTGTAGTACAACATAAGGTTGGTGTTCATCATTCAATTTGATAATAATGATGCTGGAAACACCCGTGTCAAACCTTGGGGCTCTGAAATTAATGAACACAGGTAACAAAGGGTGTCAAAAAATGAACGGTTGTGTGGCAAAGTGTTAGATTTAGCACTTCATGAGCCTAGCTGCTGCCTACTAGGAAAAACAATGTATGATGACAATTTACAATTAAACAGTCACAAGTGACAGCTACTGTGTCAGAATAGCTCTACTATGGTGATTTCAATGAAAAGGACATATTTAGAGGCAAAATATGCAAGGTGGACAAACACAACATGCAAGCTATATTGTATGAATTTAAATTACTAGTCTACCTATGTTAATGATAACCCTGTTATTCCTTTTGACAGAAAATTACAGAAAACACGGAACTGTTGTTAAAACTTTTTTGTGTCATCCCTGGCAAATGTATTCAGTGATGTATCTGTTCTGTCTTTCCTGCGAATGTGATACTTGCCGTACTGTATATCTGCTTTAGTTTGTTGTTTTCCGAATATTTTGTTGCCAATTCAAATCAAATCAAATCAAATCAATTCAATTCATGTATCCTCATGCCATCATAAGCAGATATAGGTTGAGAAAATTCACAACATTGATCTGATAAATATCAGCCCGATATAATTTTGGATAAGGTGTCTAAAAAACAAGTAACCAAAACTGAACAAAATCTGATGAAGGTAATTTTAACCTTGTCTAGTGTCCACAACTGCGGATTATTACTCAAAACCCCAAAGTTTTGTGTTCTAATGGATGGGGGAGTTATGCAACACATACTGACGTGACTTAATGGGCAAAAGTCTGATTCCTCAAGGCCTGCAGACATTGTCCAAAAGGCAACTGATATATTAAGCCCTCAAGATTTGTCTTAGTCTCAAGAAACGAACTTTATTAGGGTGACTCACAGTCATGGGGGAAACAAGTGGTTTTATGATACTGCCCACTTGACTAGTAAATATGCGAAACAAGTCAATATATACACTTTGAGGTTACTTTGAAAAGGTAACACAAATATTTGGTGTTGCCTGTTCGTCAAGTGTGTGTCTATTTGTATATTACTAGCATAGTTAGATCACTATTCTGATAGACCTACTTACATTTCTTTTGCAATTTGGTCCACACTGTATCCTAGCAGGTATTGGCCATGAAGTTGTTTGCCAACGTCAGTGAACACCTTTTTTTCTATAAAAAAAAAAATAAAAAAGTCATGAAAACATGTTTTTACAGTAAAATTGATATTGCTATATAATAGAACAGACAAGTTTTATTCAATATACATTGTAGAATGCAAGTCCTTACGATTTGCACTTGGAGCTGTAATATTTCCATACTACTATTTTTGGTAATAATTAGATTTGATAACATACTGTTTCATACTACCAAATTTGATAATAATAGCTTCATAATAATAATTTCACAGCTGACGACCATATTTTAGTAATGAATTTAGTTAGAAATGATCATATTTATATCATATCGTACCCTTTTCTGCATCATCAGCAAACAAACCAAGCACAACTGTTTCAATTCCTTCTGGTACAACACTGGAAAATTTCCCAGTCATGAATGATTCAACATCTTCTTTGGTCGTCAAGACAATAGGATTGTCCAAAAGGTGTCTGTGGACAGATTTTGAACAAAAAGGTGATTGTTTGACAGCTGTCATATTTCTATGTACATCATATGTTGTGCAAAAACACACCTGTACAATATTATGAATGAACAGCTAAAAGTTGGCTTAATTTCAGGGGAAATTTTTTTATACCTTTCAAGTATTTAATGAACTGGCTACTAAAAAAGTTGGCTTTCTGGAAAACAGTGTGTAGAAATACAATTCTATACATGCACTCTGGAGACCAGCATAACCTTCTTTCAATTAGATATATACTTCCGTGTTCGCCTTCTGGGAAACACGGTACGTGGAAATACAGTTCTATACATGATTGTACTCTGGAGATTAATATAACCTTCTTTCAATTCAATACAATCAATAAAACCTTCTTTCAATCAATGCTTCCATACAATCAAATAAATTGTATAAGTTCTATTTCCAAATTCAATAGTAATCTCTCTGGGTTTTTTCCTTTCCTTTCTGTTGACAAAATTACATTATGTTTATAACTTTCCCAACTGACTTTAATCCATCTATTTTTCTGTATGATACAAAGAAGGACCTGTAAAAACTCACAAGCTGACAAACTTGACTACGCTGTTCATCTCCAATCTTCCCTCATACTCTCCATACAGCTTAGTGTCCTTGAACAGCTGGAATATAGGATATCTTGTCACATTGTTCTTTTCACAGACATCAGGCCAGTCGGCACAATTCACTCTAGCCAGAGGACTAGTTTCATCTTTTGTTTTATCAGCCAACGCTTCCCCAGCCATGGCATACTGCTCCATGAACACCTGTGTTCTTGCATCCCCTAGATACATACAATACGTACATGAATGTAAAAGTTAAAATGACGGAGTTTCTCAATTTTGTATCCTACTTTATTTTGTATAAGTTAAGCATAAACAGATAATCATAACTGTTCAAGAGTAAGCTGGGACTCATTCCAACTGCTGTTCAGAGAAAGACAGTATCAAGTCCAAGGTTATTCTGACTGCAAGCAGGACTAGTATTTCTTGTGACTGTAATACTTTGCTCTATTAGATTTATGATAAGAGACACCTCTGAGATGATATAAACTTGATGAAGATGATAACAAAATCTTCCTTTTGGTTACATGAACATAAATAAAACATTTCATATCCCAAAGACATTTAAATTCTTCAAAATGACTCATTTGCATGATAACAAGGACATGTTATTTTTATACATGCTTTTCATGTGTTTGTATATTAAATCAGATATATTAAAATCAATCAAAGCAAAACAAACTGTGTCAAATTAGTGAAATTTAGACCCTTAGTTTGAACAGATCACAGCTCACAGAAATTTGTTTGACAAAGTAAAACTGATAGAGAACATATATTTTTGCCTAATCTCTGCTGTGATGAATGAAAGTTTTAAGAAATATTAGTACAGGAGAAACTGCCTGGTATTGTAATGTAAAACTGATTCCTTTTTATTAGAAACAAAATCTTCACTATTTCACAGAAGAAAGAAATGAACAAAAATAGTATATTTTGTAGCCATTCGATACGTTAGACACCAACACTGGGTAATACACAAAATTTGGTCTCCAGGAACAGAAGAAAAATTTACAACATTGGCTAATGTGGAAAAATAGTACTTACAGTCTACATAAAACATTATCAATCCAACTGATTTCTCATTGATAAACTCTGGAGTTGTTTTATCTGTCAGTGCTGGAATGTGAGGTGAGTTGATTTTCTTCTTTCTCAATAAATACGCATCCTCAGCGACAGGATCGTCTTGGATTTCTTCAGCTTCAAAAATACAGATTATCAAATATCAATCAGTACTGACAGATGCCAATCTTAGTGATTGGTCTGATATTTGCACATTCTGCCACTAAGCATGTAATTTTCCACCTTCACCATACAAATAACTTGAGAAGTACACATCCGATAAAAGAAATGGAAAAGTGTTTTTGAAAGATAAAAAAGCCAAAACATTTGACCTTATGAGACACTATATTACTTGAAGTAACAACTTACCCAGCATATAACTACATTGAGTGTTCTTTGTTTGGCTTGCAAAAAATTCTGCTCTGGCCTAAAAACAAAATTTTTTGGTTCCGGTTACCCGACCTTACCTAGTTTTTCACTGCTGACCCTAAACTATTTTTTTCATGTTTTCAAGAAAAAAAATAACAAAATCGCAAAAATTGTGAGGTTTCATGAGCAATAGCAGATGCGGAAACTAACATCAACTTAAAAAGAAGTTCTAAAACTGTTCTTCCAATCTGTAATGGCTGTACATCAGATAGAAAGAAATAAACAAAACAGAGGTCATTTGGAAAACAATGGAAAACCTGAACTAGACACTCACACAGAAAAAAATATAAATAAAATAAAAGAAAAAATCTACCTACCCCACCTATTCTAAAATTGAGCGTACCCGGAACCACACAATTTCTGACAATATTTTCAATATAAACTAACAACTTACGAGGTACTTCAAACAGATCATCCTCACTTCCTTCTTCTTCTTCCTCATTATATTCAACAGATTCATCTTTCTTTTCACCAGAGTAAGCTTCAATGATGTCAGTTATAAAATTGCGTATGTTTGTGGCTGTAAATTTGATTTCCATGTAGCCTAATTCTTCCTATGAGATAAACACAAGGTACAGATACTATCAGATCATTGAACAGACTTTGATGTATCGTACTGTTGTAAATGAATGACAATGCATAATTTTCTTTTCCCTATTAAAATCATACATATAACCATCAATGCTGGCACAACAGTTATCTAGAGTTTTAAACTTACAACAGGTGCAGTGAACATCTATCAAATTCTGTCTTATATACATATATATATATATATATATATACAGACTTAAAATAGTCAACCCTAGAACAGGCCTAGCTAAGCAAAACTTACACTGTGTAGTAGTTTCACTGCAGCAGCAGGAACTTCCTTCACCTTTGACCCATAGCCAAGTTCTTGTGAAAGTTTGTCGTCCATCTTCTCCCTATTTATGATCAATATAATTAAACATGTCACTTTTGTCATTATTGCATTAAGGATATCATGAGTACTACAAAAATATCAAAATAGGGACTGCCGGAATTTATCCACATAGAAATAATTTAACAAACATATTCTGTCCAAATAATAATAATGACATTATTTATTTAACAGTTGTAGAATTATATGCAATCGTCAGTTTCTTACTCTGTAATTAATTTTATTTTTTCATGACATTTGAAAACTATAAGATATAAATACAGTCACTTATATATATATAATGTACTTATTGCCAAGGATTACCAAAACCCTTGTAATTACAACTTGAATATTTTACTCATAATATTTGTTCCTATTTTTACGTCAAGTAACTTGCTACATTATGTCTGACTACAAAGCGACTATCAGCCTCCATAATTTTTTCATTTTTGACAACAACTAAATGATCTGAACTGTTTACACATGGACTAAATTATCTGACAGCGTACACAGTACCATCAATGACTAGTAAACACATAAATCTGCTCATTCAATTTTTTTAATGAAATACTTGGTAATTTTACATCTGACAAAAATTGACAAAAAATAGACAAAAAGTTATGTAACAGCATTTCACTGTATAAAATGACACTAATAATTAAATGATACTCTGTTGAAGATTTCACTCTATACAAGTGATCATGTTTTATCCAATATGTCACGGTTATATAAACAATATTTTCTTGTTGAAATCAAGACCTTCAAAGACACTCGACTGTTAAACATAAACATTTTTAAATTAGCAAAACAAAATAATAAAATGACTTACACGTCTACAATGATAAATCCTACAACTCCAATGAAATCCTGTGCTACTTCTTCCAAAATAGTCTGTGTTTCCTTGTGCATAGCAGTACTTGTGAAAATGTACGTCTGATGAATATTCAAATCGTCATATTGTGTTTTGAGACTGTCTGGCTGTAGGTCAACCTAGAGGTAAGATACAACAAACCATCAAACTATGTTTTGAGCCGACCTCGAGAAACATACAACTAACCATCAAACTGTGCTTTAAGACAAGCTAGAGAATGATACAACAAACCATCACACTGTGTTTTTTGAGACTGCCTGTTTGGAATTCACCAAAAAAATCTAACCATGTTACTTACTATGTTTGGAATACTAATGAGTTTCATATATCTTGACAAGGTTACTAGATTCATTGGTCCAGCATATCTGAGAACAGGACAAGCTTCATCTTTACCCTTTACTGCTTTGCACTGCAAGTACCATATTGACGGTGTTCTAACTTCAAATGAACTATGGAAATAACAACAAACCAAAGTGAGAGTTAAATAAAATACACCTATTGTCTTTACTGAGTCTGACTTCAGGTATGTGTACCAGTGTTCTCCCTACAATCACAAGGGGGCTCAGAGACCCCGCTGTGGTGCTAACTAGTTGCCTTGGCAACAAGGGAGAAAGCACAACGTGACTGGTGGATGTTTCGTCAGAATATCAACAAGTGTCCTCAAACATTAATATGTTTAATAAAGAATAGTTACTATATCATTACAAAATATCAATTTATCAACTCTATGAATTACACAAATTTTATTCTCACCTTATGACAGGAATGACATCTGTAGCTGTTGTGAAGGCAAACTTGTATTTCTGACCATACACAAAGGCCACTTCCATAAAGATTCGGTGTTCTAGTTGTGGAAAACAGACAAACCCAGATTACATATAAATGAAATATGTCAGTTCCTACATACTCTTTAACTATAATAGTTGCTTTCCCCAGAAAATAATAGTAGAATTTTGGTCATTTGCATGACAAAGAGAATTATTCTTATATTAATAATTTCCTAGTATTGTTTTCAAAAAATTATTAAGATTTTACCCTTTGGTCAATACATGTAAAGGCCAAGGAACATCCATGGCATTATGCATGTGATCCAACATAGACATGAATTACATCACGATTACAAAAGGTGTACTATTTGCTGAGATATCAATCAAAATAGGTTGACGTAATCATACTACTTGGGCTGGATTTGGATCAATCTAAGCTGTGTCAGATGAAATGAGTAAGTGTGAACAAACACACAAAAGATGGCGCAACATGCTGCGTATATATTTTGATATTGGAAAACAAAGACTTGAACAATCTGAGGTCACTCACTTGGTTTGACTAAATTTAATGTAATGTAAAATCCTTTGTCTGGGTTAAAGTCAGCTGAGATCACTGGATTTAATATTCACTACAAAGTGATACATACATTCAACAGCCTTTCACCCATGTCATGTATAAAGGATACTCTAAGACTTATCTTTGAAAGATAGCATAGACCTGAAGAAGACACAATTTTACCAATCTCACGTTGACATCTCCCAATTGTTTGTTCATTAGTTACACTGACTACAGTTACCATGACAAGTCATAGATTTTGTAGTCCCCTCCAAGATCTATGGACAAACTATGCATACATTGCTTGATACTCTATCATATCTTATGGTGTAAAAAAGCTACAGTCTGTCACTACAAGTGGTTCCTTAGCTACTTCTGTTTTATATTCTAATATATTCTGTATCATTCTCCCTACTCAAAATATCTGGAATTATGTCTAGTAACAGGTACTCTGAAAATGATTTAGTGTACACCTCTTGAAAATGAAATATTTCACACTATGTACATTACTATTGTAAGATGAAATAACAGAAATCATTTGTAGGATTGTGAAACAGTCTGTGTCTGTAGATAATTTACTATGTCAATGGCATGAACAACCTGTCATCAAAGATGTCACAGATCAAAAATATCATGTATCGTAACTGCTGACTGAATCTTTTACATGTAACACTTATCAGAACTGTTGCCATGACAAGTGTGTTCTAGTAAAGGGCAGAGTGCAGCAACTTGTGTTGAAAGACAAAATCAATGTGTTTAAGATTCAAACATATCAGTACTGTATATAAAATAATAGAAATACAGGTAATGTCATGCTTTCAAAATTGAAGTGTTTGTGTTGTGCAACACAAAATTCTACCCTTAAATTATCTCATAAGAGGAAAAAAAACAGGTGAAGAATCTGTACAACAGAGAGGTGGAAATCTGGTAAATTTAGACTAAATTTTCTAGTAAAGGGCAACAGATATTTCAAGTCTGTGGAATTCGATCAGGTACAATCAGTTTCATAGATTTCATCGATGATCAATGACCTTTACAAGAAAATATATTCCATAATAATGGAATGTATTCTGCTACATACTAAATGACTCAGTACACACAGATTTATAAACATTTTTAATTGTCCTTGAAATAATTTCCATTGTCGTTTTAAATAGTGCCATTGGCATTGTAGCACAACTGTATTTGGCTGTTGCTATGAACATGGTCTTGTTGCTAGGGATATTTGCATACATTTTTGGAATCTTTATTAACTTGCCTACCCTTCCCACTTTTCATCTTTGCGATATAAACCATCATTTCGCTGTTATTATGGGCGTCGTCCTGTTGCTAAGCATATTGCATACATTTTTTGAATCTTCAGTCACTTACCTACCCATCCCTGTTGTTATCTTTGTAATATGCATTGTCATTTCACTGTTGCTAAGGGTGTGATCATGATTGCTAAGGCCAATTGTGTTAAAATGTTTTCAACAATAACTGCAGAATAATACCTCCAGAAACATCCCCACCAAGTTTCAACCCATTCACCATGCAATTTCAAGATATAAGTTTTTGACCAAAATTGACATTTTTAGAGCTAATATGCATATCACTGATGGGATCATCACATTATGAATACAGCTTCATTTACACATCCCCACATGCATCCCCAACAAATTTCAGCCCAATCTGCTCAGTAGTTTTGGAACTATATATTTTTGACAAAAAAAAAAACATTTTTAGACCTAATGTGCATATACTGATGGGATCATCATGTCATGAACATTTCTTAATCTAATCACCTCTTCGATCTACCGAGTAGTTTTGGAGTTTACATTTTTTGACCAAAAATCACATTTTTTACCCAAATCACACACGGGTGGTAAGGTCATTTTGATTTGAACAATTTCCCAACTAGACACCCAAGGTAATATACCCACCAAATATCATGGCAATCGGTCCAGTAGTTTTTGACGTTAAGTTGTTTACACACACACACACACACACACACACACACACACACACACACACACACACACACACACACACACACACACACACACACACACATACACATACACACAGAGACAGACAGACAGACAAACAGACACTTTGCCATGCCTATAGCACTAGTCTACTGAACCTTATCAGTTCAGTTGTGCTAAAAAGGGCAAACACTGTCTGACTTTTAAATGTGAGAAACAGTTGTATAATCTTGACATCCCTACCGTCACATTAACGAGTCACTTGTCTAGGAGTAGTCGTCTTAATTAACTCCTCGGATTTTCCGAGATTACAAAACAGAACACTAGTAGTGATTTTCAAACATAAGCATTCTGACTCCGAGCTAATTAGACTACCACATGAATACATTACTATTGGTTACAAATTTACACAATACCTGTTAGTTATCCCCTAATTACGGTCTCAACAAAAGTCACAATTACAGATTTTAAGGTGACAATTATCTTGATAGATATAAAGGTTTTGAAATAAAAACCTTTTGTCAAAGTGTTTCTCAATGTGTATTGTTACAATTTTCTTTCTTTTTGATGATAACAACTTCGCCTACCTCTCAGCATTTGAATTTTTCAACTTTCAACAAGCTGTCAATATTGAACATTACATGAAATTTATTATATACTGGTAGGACCATTCTAAGTATGTCGTTTGTCATACCTATCACGTCTAGTTTGCACCATGCTGTGATTCTTATAGCTATCACCATTATGATCATAGTTTCTAAATAGTGTATGTTGGAGTAAAGGCTGCCAAGTCTTTATGCATAACCAAAGAGTTCAATTATTCACTGGCCTAAGAATAGCTGTAGTCGTGATGTTATTATCATTATTTTGAGGTAATTTGAACTAACGAGGATAGTCAACAAAAGTCTGGGTATGAATTACAAATGTGTGCGGAAATTGACTAGTATGATAAGTGTGCATACTCATTTTTTGCTGGTTGTTATATTTTGTGATTATTTTACTTTACTTTATCATCAACCTAAATTAAGTTGCCATGGTAACAAATCAGCCGTAATATAATATATCTACAGACTTACCATATGTTCCAACAGCTTTTTGATAGGAAAATAAAATATCTTTTTCACCCCTGCTGATTATCATAATTGTTTCAAGTTCTTCAGCACTCTGGACAATTGGCACTTCTCCTAGGAGAACCATCCTTCAAACAAAAACAAAGTACAGAAGTGACCACAACAGGAAGATGGGAGGGGGGGTGGGTGGTGGGGGTGCAAAGCCGGCCTATATTTCAAATTTCTAAGTTTACACGTCTTACTTTATAACCCTTACACAACTACATGTCCTTTGTACCTTCAACCTCCTCAGAGCTTGTACAATTATGGTATATCGAATACAGCTATGAATTTAAACATAGTTAAATTGACACAATTCTAAGATAGTTGTTTGGACATTTTAAATTGTATGAACACAACACAACACAACACAACACAACACAACACAACACAACACAACACAACACAACACAACACAACACAACACAATAATGACATTTATTCATAACATATATTCATTATTGAACAGGGAAAAAGGAAAATCTTTTAATTTCAAGTCTCTCAGAAAAAGATAGATACATCTAAAGCAGTCCAAATACTTGTAGAATTCCACAGAAACACACTAGGTTTTATATACTGGTATCTTCTTTTCATTATCCATTCATACTTTACAGATAACATTCCATTTCATTCAGTATCATAAAAGCGATTTATTTCTTAATATACGAGTAATTGAATTCTTCAAAATCTCAATCTTTGCCTTTCTTCGTACAACAATTACCTATTCCTATTAATCTAGTCTTTTTTTGTATTGTATGATTGACATCAACCCCCGCCATCCCACCAGTCCACCCCCATCCCAGAAATCTAATCAGTCCTGACAAACAACTGTCAGTTATATCCTATCCCCATATCCTTGTCCATGGTTAATCACACACAGCAAATTGCCTTCAACTCTCTGTATTCATCATGCTGTTCACCCTTTCCGGATCTCTCTCCTGATTGTGTTTTTCCAACGCAAGATATGTTCCCCAAATTGATGTTTGATTATCAATAATTGGCTGGGAAAATTAGATTAGACTCTGGAATTATGAGTTTGATATTTGTCATGAGTTTAACTCCACTGTGGCTCTACGCGAACAAACAAAGGCCAATATTTGATCCCCCCACATCTCTCATTCTAAGTCACCCAATTTAAACAGGCACAGCAGGGGATAATAATTAATCAAATGTTTCGGGATTAAAACTAACTAAATATTATACACGTAGAGTCAAACTAAATTCTTAATAACTCTATAGTGATAAATTATATACTAGCAATTATAGCTAATTATAAAATAAACCAATTGACCCAGAATATTAAATTTAATTACTAATCTTATTACCCATCGAAGTTTTAATTCCCAAATATGATTACAAACACACAGCTAACTGTTGACAATATATCCCACAAACATTTAAACTTGTAATACTGCATATGTTGAAAGATTGATTTGTACTTTTACCAGAAACAATATTCCCTGACTGGTGCTAAGCTGAAAAAAAAACTGTGATAATCCCCGGGGAATTTATATATATATATAATTGAATTTATATATCTTTGGCAAGCAATAATTATATGAATTTTAGAAAAATAGATTATTTTAAATTTATGGTTTTTCAAGAACGTTTCAATCCATAAAGATTTCTCACGGGTATTCACGTGTTCATACATGATTCTGCAGATAGAAATCCCCAGGTGTGATGTTCTTAGCAAACACTGAATCCAAGGAACTTTAATATTGATTTAACTGAAATCTCACAATTTCTAGCCTCATTCCATTATCTTCATAGTTTCACTCGTAAATCAAACATCTTACACAGGTCTTGATGCACAAGCAGTTCAAAATTGTTGCAGTTGTCATTCTGATGAGGATTGTCAACCGAGACGGATCAAAAGCTCAATGCTTAAAAAAAATTTAACTGCCTTATGTATTATTATAACCTGCGTGAGTCATTTTTAATGTTATCTTTTTGATGTTACCCAGTCAAAAGTATTCTATGTGGTTTTAAATTTTATCAAAATATTTATTACTGTTGAAAAATAGAGAGAGAAAAAAACAATTGGACACCAAAATAATAACAATCTTTTGCTTAATCATTTGTGTCCATCCTGACATTTGTTTTGTAAAAATTCATTTCACAAAGTACATCTTTTTACCATGTACAGCAAACTATATGTACTGAGCAGACTACATTTGTACATGTAACCTCCATGTTAACAATCAAAATATAAATTCAAATTGCAGATACCTAAAACTTGTATTAAATCTGCTTTTATCAGTAAAAAACAAAAATAAGCTAGAACCTGGAGGCTAGAAGACATAAATGAAGACTAACAGAAAGTCGATAGCTTATAGCCTTTGCAGCACAAAAATGGCCTCATACACAACACCTAACTATGTACGCTAACTTCCTGTATCACACATTATTTTACATGTAATTATTCAAAATTCTGATGATTTGCAAGAAATAAGTAGAGTAGGTGAAATATTAAATAGCTGCTATTTTATCGTTCACAGCATTTCATACTCACTGTAAAATATTGGACATAATGGCGTCAATACTGAACATTGAATCCAACCCCAGTTCAGTCATCACATAGCCAGATCTAATAAGGATAAAAGACAAATGGGCAATTAGTACACCAATACTTGACAGTGCCTTTGGTGGATCTCAAATCCTACCCTTTAGAATGTGATTAATGTCATCCATTTTGCTGACTTACCGGAAATGTTTGACATCCACCTGTGATAATCTGTCCTCTGATGATAAGTGAACCTATCTTACATGATGTATCGTTCATTTATGTATATTAAGTTTTGATAAAAGTGGTTTGAATATTGTAATATAAGACGAATGGAGGTAATAAAAAACCACTGTATTGGTGAAATGATGTTGACTACACAGTGGTGGTAGTTAAAGACCAATTTTGTGTCTAGATGCTTGCTGTTGCTGAGACTTGGGGTCATTAAACTTGTGGTCATACATAAACCAAACTATCACTCATTGAACACAGAGAATAATGTCATGCGCAAGCCGAGTTATTGTATTTGGACAGAATATATGGAATTATATATCCTGGTCATTCTGTCAAGACAAACTCTGTCTGGTACATCACAGACTTGGCAGTGTTTGAAAAACGAGTCAAAATATTCCAAAAATTTGAATCGTCACTATCGTCCCAAATTTTTCGCAAATTAAGTTTGAGGAGGTTGATTATATTATTCCTCAACATTTTTCTTCATTCAGCAGGAAAATATTCGTGACTGCTAAGGGTTTGCCAATACTCTAGTGATGTGAAGTGACAAGGCCTTATAAACATGACAATATGTTTGATGAATAAAAATCCCCTATCTTTCCTCCACAGTCACTGGTTTCCAGTTAGCGCAGTCATCAATGAAATTGGTAATATTACTGACAGATAATCACATCTTACTAAAATGACCAATGCAGACAAGAGTAACATGTCATAATTCAAAGAATTGAAAACAAATATATTTATACTATTAATTGTTTATGACAAATCAGTTATCCACTACAACATTCATTTACTGTATAACATGTGTTTGTCCAGAACTGGTATTTTTTTTCAGTGTATTTTTTTTTGAGTGTCTTAAATTAATTACCATGCAATATTAGCAAAGTATACTAAGTCTTGTATACATTTCACACTTACTTGAAAATAAGTAAATGATTTTCAACAGGGTGTCTTCTCTCACAGAACTCTTTAACAGGGTCTTCTTTACAGTTAACCTGTTTAGAAATAATACACAATGAACATGTGACCTACAGATGATCATAATACAAATGTAGTTCTGTCGTTTTGAGGGTTTTGTTTTTGTTTTGTTTGTTTGTTGTTTTAGTTGTTGTTTTTGGTTTATTTTGTTGTTGTTTTTTTCTGGGGGGGGGGGTTTAAACAAATGGTGAAGGACAACATGATTCTGTAGATGTTGTATTTATTGAAAATAGTCTAGAATCAGTTCAATTATACCACAGTTCGGAATAACAATAGTGGTAAAGTGTTCATGGTTCAATATCAATTATAAACCAGCTGAAAACATGTTTGTCTGCCATCATTAGCTTTTACCTGCAAAATAAAATGTCTTAATTCTATGAGTAGTAAAAACACCACCACTCTTCACCACTACAGTCATCCTTAATTGTGATAACAGTCTAACTGACTTGGTAGCAGCACTACCTTCATGCTCAGCTGAGAAATCTATAAAACGCTATGGAAACATAATAATCACATATACTTTTATAGATGTATACTTTTTGTTAATTCTATAAAATCAATAACAGTTTGAATAGAAACTTACTGCATGAGTCATTATATCAATATATATATATATATTGTCGTCTGATGATTGCAACAAGCGTGTAACTCTGGGTAACGACTCATTACATCCTAATTCTTTTGAATTAAGTCTATATATACATATATATCAAAATGTATACCTATTTAGATTTTCCCAAGGTGTTTAATTTCTTCCTTGTAAATCTTACATGAATGAAATTTTTATGTTTCTGTCATTGTCCTATTGCTTTTAAAAAATGCCTCAATAGCAGCTATGTACAGACACAAGCAGGAACACTTGTAAGGCTTAGAAACATAAAGTATAGAATGTTCACTGCCCAAAACATTTTTTTTCTTCAGAAAAGCAGACATTTTAGTACCTAAACCATTCATCATTTTCAGCTGTTTTGTTTGGACTCTTAACAAGGCTTGGTACATACAGGTAGAGTGCTACATAGGTTCTACACTTTATAATTTACTTCATTCTTTTATATTCCGAAGAAATTACATTGACATATACTTTTATGACTTCATGAAGACAGCATAGTGCTTTGACTATATACTTGTATCAAACATACTGATACAGAGCAGAGGTTACAATATTCAATCAAGATCTGAGATAAGTTTTCTCAGTTCCACAGAGAAACCATTTCTATTCACATCAAAATCATCACCAGGGTAGTTGATCAGTACAAACATGAGATACTGATATATTTTACCAAACTGACAGAGAGACTTTCTACTTTCCTTGTATTTGATCTGGAGATATTATTAATGAGTTTTTCCTCTGTTCAGATAGATGTAGGCTAGAATCCAAGTCATTTGAGGTTTTTGGCTATCACCTCTACCCATCATGCCTAGAGCATAAGGCTAATGGGTTTTTTACTTTTAATGAAACATTGGTCAGAATGCTGTCACAAATTCTTATTGGGATTTTAATGTACCCATTGTTGGATGACGTCAATAGTATCACTGTGGTTACAACCAATGAGGAGACAGGAGCAGTACAATGTAAACATATTCAATGATCATACATGTTGTTTTGCATATATCTTAAGTTTGAATATATAACAAGTTAGCCTTAAGGTAGGAGTGATGGGAAAAGGTAATAACCAGAATGTGCACACGACTTGACTCTAGGCTAAGGTTGATGGTGTGTTAGTCTCAAGGGATTTTGACTCTAGACTAAGGTTGATGGTGTTAGTCTCAAGGGATTTGTACTCACAATTGCTGTTTTGACTCCATAATCACTCAGTATCTCTGATGACTCTTTGAAGTCATCAAGAAATTTGTCAAGCCTTGGTATGTCTGAAATATGAATTGAAAAAAATGATGAAATCGATACGAGTGTTAATATCTAAATCAGTTATATTATGAGAAATGATCCTTGTGCATACATGTATGTGTTATCATTATACAGAAGGCAAAGAGTACATCTTATAATATAATACACACTGACTATTATTTACAGCTGAGCTACAGTTCAGGTAGAGCTATATAACCATGGTTATATAACATATGGTTGTTGTCACACAGCACCATGGTGTGTATGTGTATGTGTGTGTGGGTGTATACATGGACAAAACTGCTACACCTATTACTAAATATCTCTCTTAGTGTCTACCTGTCAATTTGTTCTGGCAAGGTGGTTAGATCAGGTATATGCAAATTGAGGTTTCAAAAGGGGATTTTTTTAAATTTAAATGTCATAAAATCACCCAACATCGCACTATGTGGTGTTCATAAGTTTTTGACTCACGTAAAAATACATAAACCTATTATCTTGATATATAAATTATTTTAATATTGTTAGGCTATAAATTCAAATACCAGCATGAAATCTCAATTTATGGTACACCAGTGTTTATCTTCTTCCCAAAGGCGTCAGTCTCACATTATTTGGATGTAAAATTCTGTACCAACTAGAAGTCCTAGTGAGAACTATAATTAGTCATTTACTGAATGAACCAACCATAATTAAATTACACGACATTGAAATGAAACAATATAATGGCCACCTTACCAATATCCTGATTTCAACTAATTAGTTCATACATTTACCACCGATAAAAATTCAATCGCCAATTTTTGCTATTTGTATGACTGGGAAAGACTAAAAAGTGGGATGAACTGACAGACAGACATATGTCACTCTTAGTACTGACATCACATAGACAACCAAAATGTCAGGAATAATAGCATCAGGACAATACTACGTTGCTCTGTGATGAGAATATGACTATAAAACAAAATTTAATCATTTTGGTGTTTCCTTTCATAGTTATTATTTTTCGCTCTAAAAACGTGACACAGCAATAATGCCTGCATTGCCCAGAAAGATCACTTAATACTACTCCCATGATGCAATGCTAGCAGTATATACCTCCGAGCTACACACCTTGATGAAACCTATGGTGTGATTTATCATATCTACATCACTTGGACTAGGAGTAGGAGTAGGGCTTTATTTCTCATGACTCACCCACGATTACATCAGTGATTGTACACTGGCCTTTACAAGAACGATAATAGCGAGTGAATACACATTATTTTCAATATGGCAATCTTTGCATTGCACATTGGCTTGACAAGAACGATAACAGCGAGTGAATACACATTATTTTCAATATGGCAATCTTTGCATTGCACATTGGCTTGACAAGAACGATAACAGCAAGTGAATACACATTATTTTCAATATGGCAATCCTTGCATAATAACTATAGTATATTTCAATCGAGAATCTCACTAAAATGTATGGAAATTAGTCAAATTTACCCTACTTTTTTCTTTTAATTTTTTTTATTTCCGTTATAAACAAAAGAAGAAATACTCCACTTTACAAGACTTTGAAAAAAAAAAGAAAAGAAAAAATGCATGGAAATTAGTCAAATTTATCCAACTTGCCATCACTGAGAGAAAAAATACTAAACATGCTTACATCATAATTTAAATGATGGTTAGATTATCACAATGAACTTTGCATCATTATATAGATTTCACAGTTCTTGAACTTCTACATACACAAACTGTATCTTACAATCAACCCTATCACTATTGATCTCCAAAAACCTACTGGGTAAATATATTTATTTCACTGGTTACATCCATCCCATTCCACTGCCTCACATTTCAACCCGAAAATTCACTTACACGTACTCTATTACAATCATACCTGCTGCAGATGTAGATTTTATTATTCTAAATTAAATGTACCTTTGTTTTAAGCTGATGGGGATGGGGGTGGGGACAGGGGCATGGCAGGAGTGTGGGCAGGGACGGGGGTGGGGGGCAGGGGTTTAAAATCCTTACATATTATTTTTTTAATATTCAGAATAGTAAGCTCAATATGTTGATACATTGATCAGTACAGGTAAGAAGCTATATTGACTATAATCACAAATTAATGCAGACATGGTAAATCAGCTATATCACTAGAGAAGCTAAATTACCGGCATATAATCAGAAAAATGTAGAGACAAGGTGAATTACCTGTATAAGTAAAGGAAATACACAGAAGCACTGCCAAGTTATATATCCTACTAATACCGGAAGTCTTCCTTTGTGGGGATGACATGATGATGTTAATTATACAACTGTATCCCCATCACTTATTTTCACATATACAAATGTATACACTGTATACACATGCAAACCAGCGAGTCACATTGACTGGTTATCAGATACAATGTGATATTATCAGAGATATCAGATGACAAGCTAAATTCACTATAGACAAGTACATTTACAAACAGATATCAAGTCTTAGACAGATGAGTGTTGTAATGTTTCTTGTAGAGGTGTTATTATATCATGTATACAGAAATACAAGCATAAATTCTGACAATATTTCAAGTCATTACATAATTCACCAAAATCTTGTTGTTGATGCTACTGTTATGTGCAACCGAATGATGAAATAAGTGTGCATATCCATATACATGTACTGACAATCTTTCAAGCTGAATAAATGTCTTTTTTCAAACTGCAACATTTATGTATCTTATTCTAACTGAACTTTTGGCTTTCTAAAATTTCCTAATATCGCTGTTGTCAATATTAAAGTGACTGACACATAATCAACATATTCTGCATACTCCTCTAGAAAAAGAGCTGCCATGTGTAATATGAAACACAGGTAGAAGTGATGGCGCAAAACAAATCTCTAATGTACTGACAGGTCAAAGGTCAGATCTGTAGTCGTGATTTCTACTGTACATCCGGATGAGGATGTAAGCTGAATAAAATGTGCACCCACTCTAATATTCTTCACAGCAGTGAGATGGAAAAAAAAATCGAAGAAGGAATTTGATATATAGAGCAATGGCACATTATTGTTAGCTTTTTGTAAGCAAAGTTCACTCAGAATGTTGAATGGTCGTTGTGGTAGTGATTACGGAGTGGGTAAATTTACTTGTTATACTTACAATGTACTGTCGACTATGTTTTGGCTAGTAAAGACATTTTCGACCATATAGTCTTTTAGTGTTGGTGACCCTAACATTATCTCAGATCACTGTCTTATTTCATTCTCTATTGTTATGTCAGATGTTTTTGTAGCGCAAAACACACCTCATGTTGGTTTTACAGAGGATGTAAATTGAGTTGATTATGTGTACAGGTGGTGTTTGCAGTGGACAGCCGATTACAAATGTAGAATCAATTCGAATCAGAACAGGTTTAACAGAACATAATTACCAATTTGTCTCGTTGTCAAGATGACAATGAAATCCTTAATTCACAATTAAATGTTTTGGTTAATCATATCGAAAGCTGTGCGTCCCAGATGCGTAATAATATCAGAACATGGAGTGAGTCTAGCACCTACACTGATTACAAGGATAATAATTTACCTTGGCTTGATGAGGAGTGTGCCGTTAAGAAGACAGAGTTTTATAGAAATTTTAATATTTTTAGAGGTGAGAAAAGTAGTGTAAACAGACAAAATATGATAACCTCTCGATCAAATTACAGAACCACACTGTGAAATGCTCGGTTTAAGTACAATGAGGAACAGACATCTAAATTACTCTCTCTACGTACGAAAAATGCTAAAGAGTATTGGAAGCTGTTACGTAGCGCTGTGTGTAAAAAGGATGTAAAAATTTGTATGTCTGATTTTGCAGAGTTTTTCAGTGATGTTAATAATCCAGATGATATTTTTCACAGGGTTGACAATGATATTGATTTTAGATTTGACCGTTTTGTTCGAAACGAAACACAGGCTATGTTCGGTGAACTTGATATTACGTTAGAGGAACTTATGTATGCTATAAATCAGTTGGGTAATGGTAAAAGTGCAGGACCAGATAAGATTTTGAATGAATTCTTAATTCATGGCACTCCGACTTTATTATCTGTGTTACATGCGTTATTTAATATTATTTTTGATAAAGGATACTTTCTTGAACTCTGGTCTTTAGGAGATATTATACCATTACATAAGAAGGGTAGTGTACATGATGTGGGAAATTATCGTGGAATTACTTTACTTAGCACCATTGGCAAATTATTTATTAGAATTCTAAATAGCAGACTTTCGCGATGGGCCAAACATTATTCAGTTTATATTGAGGCACAAATGTCATTCAGAAATGGTATGGAACAATTGATAATAATTTGGTACTGCATGGTCTAATAACACACATTCTAAATAGTGGAAGGAAACTTTATTGTGGTTTTATTGATTTTACAAAGGCGTTTGATTGTGTGGGAAGAGACAATCTTTGGTATAAATTAAATGTAATTAAGCTTGGAGTTTGCTTAAGATCATTATGTCTATGTATGAAGCTGCAAAATCTCAAGTTAAATTTAAAAATACGTTTAAGTAGTGAATTCAGTATACATACAGGTGTTCGGCAAGGGGAATGTCTCTCGCCCTTTTTTGTTTTCTATGTTTGTAAACGACATTGAAGATGAGTTTGTACTAAACGGCAGTGAATGTATTGATGTTGATTCCTTCAAGATTTTAATGCTACTCTATGCAGACGATATCGTTATTTTTTCTGAATCTGAGAAAGGTTTACAGTTTACAGAAAGGCTTTCATATTTTGTTTAATTACTGTCAGAAGTGGCGTTTAAAGGTAAATGTTTTGAAATAAAAAATTATGATTTTTAGAAGGGGTGGCTCCCTAAGGCAAAATTTGCGTTTTATGTATGGTGGACAACAGTTAGATATAGTTAACAAGTTTACATACTTTAAAGGGATTGTGTTTACCCCAGGTTGATCGTTTACAGAAACACAAGTGTTAGCTGGACAAGCCCAAAAAGCGATATGCTAGTGTTGCCAATTCTGCACTACAGTGCTGAAGTTTGGGGGTTTGCACAAGCTGATGCTATTGAGCGGGTTCATCTTTCATTTTGTAAGAAACTTATAATGGGTGTAAAACAATGTACTCAAAATGATTTCATTTATGGAGAACTGGGAAGAGTTCCTTTTTGTATTTTATGTTTAAACAAGATTCTAAAGTTTTGGCTAAAGATTTTACATAGTGACCCAAGTAAGTACATTAAAAGAGTTTATAATCTTCTGTTATCTGACATGCTTCTCCACCCTAATCGATTCAGTGGGCCACTCGTGTTAGAAATCTTTTATCGGAGTTAGGTGTTATGTATGCATGGTTACACCAAGGAGTTGTATTTATTTCTTTAGTTAAGCAGAGGCTTTCAGATAACTTTTTACAAAACTGGACTGCCAGAATTAATGATTCAACTAGGGCAAGACTCTATCAACATTTCGACACATTTGATTTCAAGCCATATCTAGACATTGTTACTACCGATATCCCTTGTTTTCGACAGGCATTAACAAGGTTAAGAGTTTCGTCGCATAGATTTGAAATTGAATCTGGCAGATGGTATAGACCTGTTAGAAAAGCTTTAGATGATAGAGTTTGTAGACATTGTGAACTTTTGGAAGATGATCAATATCATTTCATTTTAGTTTGTTCGAGATATACTAATTTAAGAAAAGATTTAATTCCTGAATATTTCTGGAAGTTTCCAAATATGTTTAAATTTGTTCAATTACTTAATTCATGCAAAGAGAGACAAACAAGAAATCTTGCTATCTTATTTACAAAGCGTTCAGAATTAGATTTGACAATCATTAACTATTTATATATTTTTTTATTGATTGATCGATTGTGATTGATTGATTGATTTATTTATTCAGTCATTTTTACATAATGTGTAAATAATTCCCAATTGTCTATTTGTGTCAGCTGCTTTTGTTTTATGTTTTTATTTGTCATGTATGTTATGTTTAATTGTATTTTACATATGTTCTGGCGTTTTCCTGTGATATTTCAATGTAATATTTTAATGTATATATTGTAAATATTTTAAAGATACTGGACATTGTGTGAGAAGAGCCTTTGGCTCAAAAAATTATCGAGTTTAAATAAAGTCATTGTCATTTTTACCTTCTCACAACCTTGTTGGGGTTTTAAACATGCTGTTGTATAGTTTCTCTGTTGTTACGTATTGTTATTTAACTGGTCAAGAGACCCTAATGCAATAAATTGAATTGAATTGAATACTTCTTTACATAGTTTTATGATAATTACAATTTGTATATGGTCTTGCATTGAATTTACTCGTGAAAAGAAATTCCTTTGGTCGATGCACTAAAAGTATATCTACCTATTGTAAACACACTCAATCATGCACGTCTTACAATGGACGTGGTTCATATGTGAATAATCTTGCTTGCAGCCGTCGATCAGATCAGAAGAGAGTCGCTACTTCCTCATGTATGCAAGCAGGATCTAGGAGCGAGGGTGCTTGTCTCGCGTCGTGAATACATCATACAACTTCTACAGGTCAATGAATTTATCTATCGCAGCAACATATCAAGGTGTCCACATAAAATGTTTATTCACAGACCCTCCACAAACGTAGGTGGAAGGTCTATGGTTTATTAAAAGATGTGATCGTGTGAAATTACACATTCTCAATCAAAAGTGTGTACAATGCTGTACGCGGAAGTAAACGTACACACTGCACAAATTCAACTCATATCGTGCATGCCGTGGATGCAACGTTACATCACTCACCTTGTTTGTAGAAATAGATAACTCTGACAAACGGCGACTGTTTGAATTCCTTAAAATCTCTTGCGGGCAACTTGTTGAAGAGACTAACAGCAGTGGCCAGGGAAACCAAACCTGACACAAATACACACACCAACCATACTCGTAGTGCTGCCATCTTCCGACTGGAACGGTCAGTCTATATCTAGATTGTGCACCTGAGATTGTGTTACAAATTGGGTCATACCATTATTTGCTGGGGGTAAGTAAATCGATCTTTGAAAGTGCGTGAGACATATATACTATCACAAATAGAGCTTGCAGATGAAAACGAACATGTACAAGATTTCTGGCAGAAGATAAATTCTATCACAAATACCAAAGAAAACAACAAATTGAAAGAAATCCCGCACACTATATGGACTAAACACTTCCAACAAATTGGCAAAAATAACACTACCACACCGGATAGAATACAAGAAATAGAAACACAACTAATACAATTAGAAAATGAAATGGAAAACAATCATGAATTAAATAAACCAATAACACTATCAGAAGTGGTACAAGTGACAAGATCAATAAAAAATAATAAAGCAAGTGGACCAGACGGCATTCCAGGAGAACTAGTAAAATACAGCAACATCAAAGTTAAACAAGCACTGACACAAGTATACAACAATGTACTAGATACAGGAATCTATCCAAAAATATGGAATACCAGCGTTATAACCCCAGTACACAAGAAAGGAGACAGGACAGACACAAACAACTACAGAGGTATTTCAGTTGGTAATGTGATAGCTAAATTATTTAGTATGATCATTAACAATAGAATATCAAACTATCTGGAAAGAAATAACATCATCCACCCAAACCAAGCAGGTTTCCGACGCAAACATAGAACTATCGACCATATTCTTACACTACACACTATTATAAAGAAATACCATTCAAGAAATAAGAAAATCTACTGTTGCTTTGTAGACCTCAAAAAGTGTTTTGATACAATTTGGAGGAAAGCACTACTCTATAAATTACTATGTAACAACATCAACGGAAATGTATACAACATAATGAAAAACATGTACACCAATATGAACTTCATCGTGAAATTAACTGACGTGATAACAGAAAAGTTCCAAATTGATAATGGAGTTAAACAAGGCTGTCCACTAAGCCCGACATTGTTTAATATCTTTGTAAACGATTTCACTACCGGACTCGCAAACATTGAAACAAATGCACCAAAGCTTAATAACAAAACAATCAACAGCCTGTTGTATGCAGATGATATTGCATTGATGTCAACATCCTATGAAGGAATACAGAATGCACTGGACTACCTTCATCGATACACAACAGACTGGCGATTGCAAGTAAACACAAACAAAACACAAATAATGGTATTTAGAAAATCAGGATGCAAACAAGATACAAGACAATTCAAATGTGGCTTGGAAGAAATAAAAACTACAGAACAATACACATATCTCGGTGTAACATTCAAGACAAATGGCTCTATGAGCTCCACAGCAACCAGATTGTCAGACAAAGCCAGCAAAGCTGCAAGAATCCAGTCACAGATATATTCGACAAAGATAAACAGTACTAAGATAAAGGAAAAACTCATGAATACAACACAGCTACCTATCCTGACATATGCTGGCGAAATATGGGGTGTTCTCCAAAATCAAACAACTTGGGACAAAACAGAAACAGAAAAATTCCATCTACGTTTTTGTCGCCAAATATTAAATGTCAGCAACAGAGTGAGCAAAATAGGATGCAGAATGGAACTTGGGAGAGAACCACTGATTAGTAGAATATACTACTCAGCAATAAACTATTACAAATACCTCAAGACATTAGACAATAACAACTTAGCCTATTATGCAATGAATGACATGGAGAACAATGATTACACAGGTTCATGGCTAACTACCTTTGAACACAATATACAATTATATAACAGCAAGAATATCAACAATTTAACAAAACAAGAACTATACAACTCAATTAGACAATATTATATCAATCAATGGAATGAAAATAACAAAAGGGAAAACTCTAAGTTACGTACATACAACAACTTCAAAAATTCCCTGGAACAAGAAGAATACATTAAAGTAATGAACAATAAACAACACATCAAAACAATAGCCAAATTTAGATTAAGTTGCCATCAACTTGCCATTGAGAAGGGTAGATATACAAAACCAAAAACACCAGTAGAAGACAGACTATGTACACATTGTAAAGAAATAGAAGATGAAAGACATCATCTAATTCATTGTAAATTATATACAAAACAAAGAGAAAAAATGTTTAGTATTATCACTACCCTCAACTCAAACTTTATAAACTTAGATAGAGGAGAGCAATTTAGATATATACTACAATCAAAACATAAGGATATTATAACCGCTCTCTACATATACCTGGATGATACATGTAGTCAATAGACACACACTAGAACTACTGTATACTTTAATATTTATATTTCATAGATCATTATTAACTTTATTTTGTTTAAATACCAAATTAGAAATGTAAAATTTTCTAAACGGCTAAAATAAAGTGTTATCTTATCTTATCTTTATCTCTATATATTCACCACAGGCACTCAATCAATGTGTAGAAGAAAAAAAATGTATTGTATGTAAATAAGACTTATTTACATACATATAGTTTTTTTAATCACACACATTAATTCGAGTGCCTGTGATATTCACAATCACAAGGGCAAAGTAAAATTCAACAGTTAATGCTAAAATGGGTAAGCGCAAGTTTTGACAACGAATATATCTAGAAACGACAATTCCTACTCAGTGGAAATACAGGACTTGTAAATTTAAGATATGAATGTAATCTTCACCACCTGTTTTTAAAACCCTAGACCAATAGGGTGGCCTTAGCTCGAGAATGTATGATACCGTTTACTGGTATATACTAATATTATACGCTTACGGGTTTCGACACGTGGAGAAGACGTGTCGAAACCCGTAAGCGTATACACCCAGAGCTAGGGTGGCCTAGCCTGAGTTATGTTGCCAGGTGATATAAATGAGTTCCGATTGGTAAAATCTAAACATTTACATAGAGCTTTACAGTTGGTACTTTTGAAGATGTTAATTGTTGTTTAGATTGTGATTATATTCACGACTTTTTAGATAGTATATCCCCCAATATTTTTCTTTGTTCAGCCGCCAGCAAAAATACGAGTGACCTAGGGGCCTTGTCACTTCGAGTCGCTAAACAGGTAGCAACAAACCCTCAGGTCACGAGTTTTCCTTTATACTTCATTACTGGGGGGAATAATAGAATTAACTCAAGCATAATTTAGGAAAGATGTCGTCACGTTCACCGACAAAACTATATAAAAAAAAAAGTATAAGCCACATTTTCGACTGTGCAAAGACAATATCTTGCATTGTGCATGGTATAAATGTCTATACTTATACATGAATACCTCTCTTAGGCAGAACACCAAAAGACTAGAGCACTGCCGACATTGTGTGGACCGAGTTCAACATCCCTGCTCGCAAACATTATTTCCAATATCTTTATCACACTGCCAACCCCCTTCAGATCCACTCTTCTCCTCATCACAACTAACTATATTTGTTCACTTCATGGTTGTCATCGACGATTTAGTTGGTAAGTTTTGATATTACTCAATCTGATTAAAATCCGACGTAGATGTCGGCTAATCGTTCATTGCAAAATAACGAAGGTAAAATAGCAATGAACGATTAGCCGACATCTACATCGGATTTTAATCAGATTGGATATTACTATGATTACCGTAAAATTGTGGCGGTGGTGGGATGTAACAGCGGTGGCAGTGGTGGGATTCGTCGTAAATCACAAAATAATTAAAGTTTATATAACGTGATGAGCCAAAGTAAAATGTGACCTCCGGATCCATTTTCTAAAACATGGCCCTCCCCGAGAACTCGTCATATCACACCCCCTCTCCATTTCACGGCCATCCCACAATTACTGAAGAATCAGGTCACGTTAAGATTTAGAAACTTGCAATGTTACTCTGCAAACTGTCTCTGAGTACACTAGTAAAATCCAAAGGTGTTATACATGTATTTGGAAAACACCCAAATCAAGCTAGCTAAGCCTGTTGCATAAATGTGACCCTCCCCAATCCTGTTTTCTAAAAAGTTACCCTCCCCAATTTCACCATGACAACCATATACTTTCCGCATCCTTTAAACATCACACCTCACACCAAAACCCTAGGCCCTACACGAAAAACGACGGCGGGTTTCGTAATTAGACTATCGATTGAACTGTTCAAAACGTCATTAACGTGACTCAAAAACTTTTCTATGGTTACAAAATTGACATTTGAGAAAGTGAGTAATAGAAAACCGGTTTTTGCAGATCTCTATATAACCTGAAAGTTTTGATGTGACATGTTGAATCACCGAGCCATATCCCATTGGTCGTGTATTTTGAAGAACCGTGAATGCAAATTACAAATAGATGTTGGCTTCGCAATTCAGCAAGGCGACATCTTCTATTGAGGTCTAACCGTACCTGACTTGGAGATACTCAGACAACAGCACTTTGATCATACTAATATGATTGGTTGGATGAATAGATGGATAGATGGATCGTTGGTTGGTTGGTTGGTTGGTTGGTTGGTTGGTTGGTTGGTTGGTTGGTTGAACGATTGACTGACTGACTGACTGACTGACTGACTGTTCGTGGTTTGTTGATATTTTCGACACATGAAAGATAAATGAAAGATGTGTTACATTTTGTAAATACTATAATATAATATGATGCAATAGTAATATACTAGTATAACACAGTATGACATGGGGTAATCATATGACACGTATAGGTCAAACACAACCTTCATTACCAGATTTCACTTCAAAATCATCACCGCCCAAAAAATCGCCAACAATTTATCGTCCTATGTATACCTACAATTTGTTACTTGTCATAATGAAATCATGGAGACATCTTTTCGCGTTATGCAAATTACAATTTATAGCCAAATGAAGATTTTCCATAAATAGGTATGAATTGCATAATATGCCCAACGTACAAACCAATTCGTTGCCATGACATCCATGTCTATATACAGCAAGCTATCGTCATGTTGTCATCTTTTTAATGAATATATAATATATACATATATACAAAATGTAGGCCGACTTTGGAAGATTTTACAATGGAGGTGATTCTACCTCCTTGGTTTTACATAATGTACTCGTTCTCTGCCTCATGTGTAGGTGGGAGCCTTCAGTATTTACAGGGGGCCGGAGGTATCAGGTGGGGTTTCACATCTTACAAACCTGTTCTTGGGGGAGGGTTATATTTTGCATTATAATGTTTGGGAGAGGGTCACATTTTACAATCCGTAGTTTTGTGACAAAATTGAAGATTCAGTGATTGTTATTTTTTTTTGTGTGTTTTGAGATGTAAAAGTGAGATGAGCACTCAATATTTATTTTTACGAGTACTTTACATGCCAAAGTACGAATGCATATATTGTAAGAAAATTATTTAATAAAAACGATGCATTTTATTAAGTGTACCATCTCACCTTATCACTCACACTGTCCGTGAATGTTTTTGTTAATATATATATATATATATATATATATGTGTGTGTGTAATTAACAGTAGTTATAGTAACCGGTGCCAAGTTTATCACTCCTTTATTGAAGAAATACATGTATAGCCTTTTAAATCTTCTGCACATTGGCACTCTCCCTCTCCTCCGTTGCAAAATAAAACATGTACTGGCTCAAGTAGTGACAGTGAGTAAGATGAGAGTGACACTGATAATGGCAATACTAAAGGTGAAGGTGATGATGATGATGATGATGATGATGATGATGATGATGATGATGATGATGATGATGATGATGATGATGATGGTGATGATGATGATGATGATGATGATGATGATGATGATGATGATGATGATGATGATGATGATGATGACGATGATATTAGGGAACTTTTACAAGTGACCAGATCAGACAGAGTATGCACAACATGAAAAAGAAGGTTTTAGATACTAACTAGATTGTGTATGATTATAAGAGAAAGGTGACTAGCCAGGTTTTTACTGTATGTCACTTTATCTGTACAAATATTGCTTTCTAATACAGTCAAAATCATGATCAATGTCAGTATATGCAATAGTCATGGGAGGCGGCATGTTTTATAAAATGGGACAAAGGGGAGGGTCACTTTTTACAAATGGAGAATGAGGGGAGGATCATATTTTACTTAACAGACCATGTGTGATTTCCTACGGCCCTCCCCCTGTAAATACTGAAGGCTCCCTAATATCGTGTGACATGTCACTCATGTTTTCGGAGGCGGGATCGATCATCTCCTCGCATCGCATCGTCTTACGCAGTACACTGTGCGAGAAAGAGATACGTTATATTAATGGCATTAAAAATATTAGTCAAAATTTGCGAAATCTTGGCGTGTTATAAAAATTGTGGTGCAAACATATGTAGGTGTTATGCTATCGTGTGACATGTCACTCATGTTTTCGGAGGCGGGATCGATCATCTCCTCACATCGTCTTACACTGTACATTTTGCGGGGAAGAGATACCGTAACGTTACATCATTGCCATGGACAATAGTCGAAATTTGCGAAATCTTGACCTATGTTATGAAAATTGTGGTGCATGCAAACATATATTGATCTTAAATTTTGAATGGAAAATACTAAGGGAAAGGGCATCATTCCGAATATTTTCTATATACAGCTGAAAGGTTATGAGATTTAATGATTTTGTCATTGATGCGAGGTACAGTTGTTGTAATCTATCAAATTTACATGTAAGATTCCATGCGTAAATGTGTATGATACCATCCACATGCTATGACCATGTCTATACTTAGGCAAAATTCAATCAAGTGTATTTACATGTGTTTTAGTCAAGCATGTTATATCACATGTGTTTCCATGCATTTTAGTCAAGCAAGTCGCAACACGTGTGTTTACATACATTTCAGTCAAGAAAATCGTAACATGTGTATTTACATGCGTTTTAGTGAAGCCGGCCATGTCACATGTGTTTACGCATGTATTTGTAATAACAAAACAAAACAATGATAATGGTTTCAACAGAGGGGGAACGCACAGAAACAGAGAACCATGCAAAGAGGCAACAGCAACTAGTTAGACGACTAAAATACTAATTACATCAATAACTACCGGTATATGTCATGAGGCCTTGAAAATTCTGATAGTCTGAAAGAGGGGGCCTTGAAATACTTTGCTCCTGATTTCAATCAAATAAAACCTCGGGAGCAATCGTTTCTCGATTACACTTACAACATTCCTTACGGCTCCACCACAATATTATTATACACTCCATGTACTCTACAGGGACAAGCCTAGTCTGTAAGGTAAGCCATGACATGGCGTCCTCAAGCACCAGTCAACCCTTCTCAGAGAGGAGGTTAAACCCGTGCACCGTCTGCAAGCAGGACTAGGTTAGAGCTTAATTTGAGATTTCTCCTGGAAAATCCATATCCATCTGAAAAGAACTCTTATGGACTCTGAAGTCGATTGTTACTGTTACTGTAATGTATACTGGTGTACCTCACAACTTATACCTTGCTAGTGTGCAGTGTGTATATGTGTGTGGTGACTCGCCGATCGGAGGGGTGGGACGGTACTTTACAGTTATTGATCGATATCTCTAGTTAGCGTTTGGTGGTGGTGGTGGTGGTGGGGGTTTCTACAAATATTATAGACTTTGTGGCCTCGAAATTCTTGAGGGGAGGGGGGGGGGGGGGTTGCTAAAAAAATGCCACCTAAATATTTCTCCCTAACCTTTCGCCCGTCGTCCCCTGAACCCTGGCATGCACATTTTCAACTGAGAGGGCGCTATCCACAGTCAATAGTTGAGAGCCTAGCAGGAATTTAGGGGTCACTCGAAAATTTCATATACACTTTAAAAAAGAGGAAAGGTGGGGGAGGGGCACTCAAGCAAATTTGCTATTTCTATTAGTCTAAATTGCTTCTAAATGGAATTAAATTTTTATCGCAGGAAGCGGATACCCCTCTCACGCCCTTATTAATTGTTTTGAACAACGCAAGTTTGTTTGCTGAGAAGTAAATCATTACTATTACAAGTATAACAGTTCTGAACTCAGACGTAACATTGTGTATCAAGAACATTTCCACTGAATCACTTTAGCTGTTTTGAACAAGGACTTTGTTAAATGACCACTGGAGGGCGCTGTACACTAGTCTGTTAGACATCATTGGTGAAAAGACGTTGGAGTAACATTTTGTGACTAAGGGCGGGTAAGGGTTTTATAAAATTTTCAACAGTTCTGCAGCAGTTAACCCCTCCCCCCCAGCTTAAATAATATTAAACAACTCCATTGCAGTGGTTACCTAAGTAGTACTTATGCTAATATATTCACTTCGGGACTCCAACAATCGTCCCTTCTATATCTACACTTTACTTGTTAGGCAATGATTCGATTCAAGGATTGACTAGAAGTACAAAACATTTGTGTTATTATGTTTTTAAGACTATTCAGAAAGTACCATCACTGGCCGTTGCAATATTGAACACATATTGCCTGGCCATGAGGGCTATAGCACCCGTTCATTACCCCCTCGTGACTGTGAGTTACCAGAATCACATGCTATTTCCCTCGCCCGAATATAGGCCAGGCAATATGTGTTTTATAATATACCTCATGCTGTGAACTCGCGGTGGCAGATGACATCGTCAGAAGCTGTCATTTTGACCTGCTGTGAGCGTGCGGTGGTCACGTGACCATGTAAAAGTTGATGGAACTATTTCCCTAGGGAAATAGTCATTCTATTTTCCTATTATGTGACTGATTCTAGCGAATCATGGCACAGCATTATCACTAGGTATATTATAAACATATACATAGGAAGTACTTAAAATACATTAGAAAAACTTGTTCTTGTTATTGTTGTGATGTGACCTCACGTATAGCTTTCACTGCGAAAGCTTATCAGGTATATATATCCTATATACTTTAAAACCGCACTAGCTGCAACTGGAATTTTTTTACTCGTAATATTGCACACCGTGAACAGTATTGCATCACCTGTGGATAAATATAATTTTTGTAGCGTTATGAAATGAAATTGTTTTTCGGTTCCGCACCCAAAAATCTGCGCCCTCAACGGCAACGCGATTTCCACCTGTGTCTGTACTGCTTATATATAACATAGATTACCAGTTATCACTTACAATGTCGAATTATTCATGTTTTAACAATTTTCAGTGAATATATTGTGGTTGTTTGATCGAAAAATGATATTCCAGATCATACAACATGGTGATAGCTTCAAACCGAGCTTTTTTTCTCAAGATTGAAACTTTCTGCGACACTACCTACAGATAATATTGATAACATTAACCCCTAATGAACATACACAATGTCTTTTGTAAGTAATTGACCAATGTTTGGTGAATGAATGTTTGGTTATTCGACGAAAAAAAATGCAGCTGGTGCATGTGAAATAATTTTAGAGTCGAAATGGAAGTAAAAACTGTCGATACACATATGGTATTTAATAAGCAAAGTAAATATTTGGACATGTGCGTACGCGGAAATATTTATCATTGTGACCGTAACAGGTAAATGAAATTAGTTTATGTCACATAGTGTAATGAATATATGTATATTTACATCAATGTTTTTTTTTGTTAACTTTTACAGTAGAAAATCTATAAGAAGAATGCCAGTAGGAATGACTGTGATATGTGACGTCATTACCATAGAGGGTGCTATACCGTGATTGCGTCTAATCAGAGAGCTCGAGCAGTGTCCGTACATCCATTGAATTGTGGAGGGTCGAATCAGAACATAAATTTGGCTGATTTTCAGATATTTTTGCTATGTAATTATTTGAAAAGTTGGTCCTATGAATAAAGAGTAGACAAAAGGTTGATTATAATCATTTAATAACTTTATCTTCATGATCTTTATTTGGTAAAAATTAAAGATCTGGGTTGTTTTCACGTACACAAAGAATGTAGTGGGATGGGCGAAGACTTGTATTTGTTGAGTCTCGAAACGAACATACTAATCATATCACCAAAGTAATCGATAATCAGTGATACTTTGCTTCTGTCAAATTGATTTTTTTTTACAAGTACTACAAACTAGTAGTTTTAAAAAAAGTGTAGTTGTGTAAATATAATCTCTAAAACCCCAACATAGTGATACGAATGGCTCATCGCATTGTCCAAGTAAGTGTTAGGAAGTAGGACTTACACAGAACAGTGAGCTCCATCAGATGCAACTGTTTGGTATTTATCACAAATGACAACACAAACACCAAAGCCCACCATTTCTCAACTACGTTGCACAGTCAGTTTTCAACAACAACAACAACAACAACAACAACAACAACAACAACAACAACAACAACAACAACAACAATAACAACAATGACGACGACAACAACAACAATAACATCATCATCATCAACAACAACAACAACAATAATAATAACAACAACAACAAAAACAACAATGACGACGACAACAACAACAACATAAACAATAACATCATCAACAACAACAACAACAATGACGACGATGACGACGACGACGACGGCGGCGGCGACAACGACGACGACAACAACAACAACAACACCGCGACGACAGTGCTCGAATGATATGCGGAAAAAAGCAGGGGACTTTTAATTTATGCTAATATAGGCTGACATCACCTTCACGCAGTCTCTTTTTCGTGTGGGTGTTTTCCCATGGTTCAATGCACGACTAGACTGTCGGCCATTTCCATGATTTCTACGGAAGACTTTATTGAAGTTGAGCTGTGAAGCTAAGCAAACTAAGGTGATATCAGCATCGCGGATCCTCTAGCCATCATCAAATTAGGATAGATCGGAAGTTGGAGACCTGCTTCTAAATTAAGATGACTTACTAGGATGCTAAAGTTTCATAAGTGTCGTAATCGGCACTGAAATTCCAAGAGACAACTGCTGAAGGGCCCAACGAGGACGCGACTAGGCCGTGGAATATATACTACAATTTTGCAACGGGGATGTCCTTCGGTTCCATAGTTATGTCCAAATAGGCGAAAATATCTGGATACAGATCTCACGTCACAATTATGGCTGCAGAGCAAAGACTTAAACAATTGGAAAGACTTTATCTTAGCGGAGTACAGGGAAGTGGCGGATATGCCCTTAGTATAGAATGTTTACTCGATATTTTGATCGTTATTTATGACGAATGTTGCAATTCGACCCTTAGACGAGAAAAGTGTGTCTCAGATTTTGTCGAATGGGGTAAGTAATAATGATAATTGACAAATTGACGTGTATCCTGTATCATATTGAGTGTGCTTATTCTAAAGCAAGACATCTTCACCGATCGGTCAAAGGGAGATGCCATCACACGTTCTTTGATTGACGTTTTCAGTGAAAGCTTTAGCATAGTGTATCAAAAGGAGGAAGCGAAATGGGTGCGTCAATCACAAGGCGTTTTCTTTCTGAGCATCACACTTCATGCTTTTTTCAGCTGTTGCAAAGGGGGAAAAAGAGTGACACAGCTTCCAAGGGTTTCCCTCTCGTGTCCACCAAATTGTCACTCTCACTTGTGGTAATATGACTGTTGGACCAACATGGTCTCCAAAAGTTATATAGCATTGAGAAAGTGACCAATACAGTACTATACAAATAAACTTTATATGTACACAATGTCGGTACAGTTATTGGTACGAGATATCATCACTGACAATACCTTATCATTAGCACGTGTAAAATAAGAATGAAAGATGGCAGTGATATGTAGTTCGGTTAAGTACATTATAGAAGTAACTACGCAGAGAGGGGAATGTGATATTGGGTGTAATGTGATAGGTATATAATAAGGAGGGTGCTACAGTAGAAGTATGAATATTGGTAGAAGAATTTGTACAGTCAGGAAGCAATAATTTTCCTTACTTCGTAGATACAAATGTAGCATGTCTTGCGAATGCAGTAGTTTTTCCAAATGTGAATGTCACCAGTATCAAGTGATTTGTCAAGGAAGACAGTGACACAGAGGAAGATTTATGTAAGAGTGCTCAGAAATAAGGAAGTGGCAGTATTGTGTGTTATTTTGATGGACTGGGATAGTTTGTGATTTTGATGTTATTTATAACAAATAACTGAGAAATCCAAATTTCCCATTGGTACATTTTCACTACCAATTGCCATGGTATGCTGAAGTGGTGATTTTCACTACAGCATGACAGGTCTTTTAGTGATCCAAATTCACAACTATGCTAGAAATGTTTTTCAACTGATTCATTCTAAAATTTGAATGGGGGATTTCTGCATAGTTGAAAACAAATTACCTTACTTCCAAGACATGTTTCGCAAAAAAGACCCAAATCTCCCGCTGCATGCATGACAGCAGTACTAGAAACCATGAGAGTGTCAAATCCTTACAACAGTGATTTTGTGTTTAATTGCATTAGTCAGGACTAAGGTTCGCTCCCCTTCCTTCTCTTGTAAAGTCACCAAACACACATGAAACAAGGAGTCCCCTTTGAACCTTTGAATATCCTAGGAAGTGGTTGGCTTTGTGGCGTGAGATTGGCTGAATCAGAAGACCATTTCCTGTTGGTTTCTAGTGTCAACATGTGTTCTGCTAGTCTATAAAGACAAATGAGGCAGGGACAGAGATCTCTAACAGTATATCAATCATTCATCTACTTCTCTACCACATAGTATGTGTACATAACCTAGTTTTAGTAGTGAACATGACTAGGTAGTTCTGGTTAAACAAAAGTTAAATATTATGGTATAAAATCCCTGTAATCCTTCAATTTGAAAAGGTTGAGCTGTAATATACCATATATGTAGGTTATAAAATGATGGTGTCACAGTGTATGTATGTGTGAGAAGTTTGTTGTGTCTTTTTGGACATGGAAAACTATACCCATACATACATAGCCTTGGGTTGTATAAACTGTTATGTATGTCTATATATATATATGTGTCTGTCACCATAGGAAGTTTGAAAATCATGGTATGTCTATTGATTTTAGTATAGAAGATATTAATAGCAATAAATCACAGCTGATATTGGTAGGGTTAATCAGTCAAAAGGTCACACAAATCAAAGTTACTTCAAGTAATAAGGTCACCAGAGATTGTATGGTCCTTTCAACATTTTATTGATTTTATACCGGAAATCTTGAACCTTTTGTGATAACATAGTCACATGTCAGAAAGAAAGATGAAAATAGATTACCTGTAACTTTGTCCTAAGTCAGATCTGGTGGGATATTTCAATAGATGTAACTGATGTACATAACATCACGTGATAGCATGAACATGCTTGGGTTATATCTTATAGTAAGGTTGTTTATATGTACCAGTGAAGCTCTCTCATGTTGTATCTGTCAAATGACCTAATTTTGAAAAATAATAACATGGTTTGCTTCATCTGGAATAGATGAATAATCTTTTTGTGTGAATAACTTGATGAATACTACTGATTTGAATAACTACTCTTGATTGGGAGTAGGCATCATTGGCAGGTGATGTATTAAGCTGTGTTTTGGAACTATGGGTGACCCTGGGTCAAGTGGATAGCAGAGTAAGGAAACAAAGCTTCTGTTTAGGAAATGAGAAAAATATTAAAGTTTGCAAGGAAGTGACAGTAGACTAGTACTGCTGCATACTGACCTGTTTAGCTACATACATCATGTATGCAATAAAACACTGTGGTTATATTAAAGGAGAAAGTGTTGAGGTCACTGCAAACTGTGCAGGGTTGTTTGTATAATTCAAAGGGGTTATAAATGGTGTGAGATGTTTTGTTATAGAGGATTGATTTATCTCAAGTTTGGTGAGTTTCTGGAAATTTCTGAAATTCAAAATGCTGCTCGAATTGAGGTAATTCAAATTCCATGTATCAATTTAATTTATCTGTAATCCACAAGATCTTCCATGACATGCTTTCACACCTGACAGCAAGTCGTGGAAAGGAGTTTTGGCAGTCTTTCACCCAAATAATATGGTCAAGAAGGATACAAAATAGGGCTTTGATGGGTAGAGACTGATTCTAGGTTTATGCTAAGTTGAATAAGATAGTATCTTGGTAGCAATGAAGAGGTTCTACAGCTCTTAATATCATTGGCTACATATAGATTGGTATCCCAGGGATAGGACTTCAGGTCAGTGTGTGTCATCTGTATACACATTTCTCTGTAGTAAATGGGAAGGGTTGTACTGTATGTTGAAGTGTGGATGTTCAGTTGAGGCAACAAATCCAACTGTGTGTCTTAGCCACAGTCTGGTGTCAATCACCTAACTGTACTAAGAAGAGGTATTGTCTGTTTTCCAGTGATGTGGTTCACTTGATTGTGTGACCCCCAAATGATGACGTAATTTTACATGATCAGTATTGTTGCTGCAAAGTCCAACACTGATAGATGTAGGTAGAGTAGAGCAGTGGTGCCAGGGAGTTGTGGCTGTATTTGTGGTCACCTTACAGGTGTAATGAGCATGGCAAATAGCAAGGAACAACGTATCACATTTCAAGGAGCTTGTATGTGTGATGTCAGGTGACTGGCACAACAGACAAACACTTGCGAATATAATGGTTAGGCCAAGACCATGGCTGCATTGTGCAACTGCAGTGTGAACTTATGTTTGTTTCACTTTTTTCACACTTACAAAATGTAACATGATATACTTTAAATTTATACTAAAGACAGAGTAATCAAGTTGCAAATCAGGTCAGAATTTGATGACTCCTAGCAAGTCTTTTTTAGTGGTTGTAAAAGTTTGATGAAATATCAAAAATAGTCACAAAATACACTCAGGCAAGTAATTTACCAATGGTTAAGTGTAACTGATAGTTGACCCAGGGAGAAGAGAGATGAAAACCCTTCACACTAAGGTGGTACTGATCAGCAGTGATTAGTAAAATGGGAGGACAAGATGAACAGTTTCAACTAAATTGGTCACATGTAGATAGAAGAAAATGACCTGCACTGTTTGCATGAAGAATGCCTTCTTCCCAGGGAGGTTAAACAAATAGAGTTGGTTGCTTTTGTGAATGAAAAAGGGGTTGTATTTAGCAAGACTGCCTCCATCAGCCATTGAATCACATAAACAGAAAAGGGTTCTGGTAGGAGTGGAGGGCTTTCAATTCAATATTTGCAGCACCTTGGCAAAGAAGTTACAGTATTGAATCGAAAGGCTCATACTAAGAGTAGCGAAGAAAGTCATGGAAGGTATATTTTGTGATAGTTGAAGGGCATCAGAAAGTAATTGTTGTTTATGATAATTACTTTTGTTGGGTTCACTCCAACTGTTCAATGCTATTTGACCTCACTTGGTTTCATGGTGTTCATAGTCTCCCCTTTCAGGTGAGAGGAAAAAAAACTGTTCATGTGTTGGTGGCCATGCTTTGCATAACAATGTAAAATTATGAATGAATGGGAAAGGCTTGCTAAGGGAAGGACTTTGGTGGTGTGTCGTCAAATGGATAGGAAGGGCTTGAAGGTAACTGAGTCAAGGCCAGGGCTGACTTTGCACCATAAATTATCAGAGGTGTTTGCCAATATTAACTCATTCACCTCTGTCACTGGAAATGATGTGAAACATCACAAGTGATCTCAGACAAACATTTTCTTAATGGTCTTTGTTGGAGCTGTCCACTCATGGAAGCAAAATTCCCTCTTGGGCCTCCAGTGCACATGTTGTAGCTATCCATGGAATGGCCAACTTATTATGAATGAAATTTAGTACAGATCACCAAATAGTATTGTGTCATGTGCCATCTTCAGGTCTATACTTAGAGTCATATATTTGTTACTGCCAAGTATGATGTATTTTAGGCTAAGCTTATTTTAGCAATGGTTCTATTGGACAGAGATGTACATGTAGCAAGGGTCCACTGTTTTGCACCATACAATATTCAACTGATCGATCTGCTTCATTGAAATATAGTAGCTCCAAAAACAAAACTGTAGTCTGTTGGACATGTGAACTCGAGTTCCAAAGTTATAAAAATGGGAGTCATTATTTTATTCCCAGTGCCATCTTTATTTCAGTACAGAGTTTAAGGCCATTTTAAATTGAGAGATGAGTAATTTTGATTACATTATCTTCACCATAGTAAACTAAACCTAAAGGACAAATATATTTCAAGTGGAAGAACACATTTCTGATAGTATGGTAGTCTGCTAGACAGTGATCAGAAGAACAAAAAAAATGCTGGTTAAAGATTCTTCTTGGCTTTGTTGGAATTTCAAATAATTGTAAAAATTACACACATGAAATATAAGAACTTATGTAAAGACTCTCCTATTAGAGTGTCAGCAAGTGTGCATAAAATATACATTTGAAGATGTCTCTTCTTGGTATGAATGAAATGTCCATTCTCATTTCATGTACTAACAGAAACTAGTAGCTACTTGCCCATGGGAGTTACTTTATCTGCAAGGACACACAATTGGCATGTCCTTGGCTTTCACCCATACTGTGTGAACATGATTGGAGAGAAAATAGAATTACATTTAATTTATACACTTGCACAAGAAGAAAAGAAGTAGATATTCCCATGCAAAAATGATAAAAATAAACGTGAACTTGGTAAAAAATGCTTGTACTGGAGTGAATATAAATATAATTATGTTCAATATTTTTAGTCAAGTTGATGAAATAAGCAAATGGTTCAGCGCCTAATTTTGGTCTCACAGAAATGATACCCTAGTCAAAACTGTGTTGCATATGATACAAGATATTGATCCAAATTCTGCAAATCATGTCGTGACTACTGTAGGGGAGAAATGATGAATTGCTGAAAGACCAAAAATAGCAGAACACTTATCATATCTACTCCTGTGTTTTCTGTATTTGTTCTGTGTAATGTATTACTCAGAGTTGTCTATTATGATGCCTGAATGAATCATGTCAGAAATATAACTGGTAGTTTCAATATTTGTGACTATATCATGAATATTTAGTACATTGATTTAGAATTATGATGTTAGTCGTTTATGGTAAAATTGCTGTTATTCTCTACACAATACAGGACTTATCAAAAATTGAATCTTTCCACTACAACATTTAATGAAATTTGTTCGCATTTTTGTCTAAACTTTAATCACCCAGGGTACACACAGACACAATAATGTGATATTACAGATATAAACTCAGACAGACACAAGCATACATGTACAGACTGATTTATATGAAATATAGCAAAAGCTAATTAACAATTTATGGATGGAGTCTCATCAACTAGAACATAACCATGGTGAAATAATTCCACTGTGAGTCTGTTGCCAAGGTATTCACAACTTGACATGTGTTTGAAGTGTCTGGGTTTTCATTGATGTATTTATAACATGGTCATGAACACTGATTTGAAAGAGACGGCTTTGCTTTGAAAGAGAGACATTTTAAACACCTTGTGGTAGGGTTTAAAATTTGTCAGGTTGTTATAATCTCGCCAAGAATCAAGTTGTGTGGGGTTTCACTCTTAGTTTTCCTCTACCACGCCATGCTAATGGCCATTTACTTTAATGAAGCTTCAACCAGAAATCAGAAGCAAATTCTTACTATGTTTTAAATTTTTCCCTTTGTGAGATGGTGTCAGTAGTGTCCCCATACTTGTTATTAGAACCAACTTGGAGGGTTGAACTATACAAGTATAGTGTAAGCATAATTACCATATCACCATGCATTGCACAGAAAATTGTGATCTAATTTTAGGTTTGAATAAACAGTTGTTAGCAAAATACCAGGCGTGGTAAGGGAAAGCAAGAGCAAAATCCTTACCTGACTAGATTCTAGGCCAATGTTAATCATAATAGGTACTTTTGTTAATTTAATGTGATAATTATAAAGTTTCTGATAAATGCTCAAACTGTAGAGGACAATTTGCACTGCGAAATTATTTTTTTGATCATTCATGTGTCAATTTAAGTTTTGGTATTTAAATTTGACGAAATAATAAAGTTGAGAATGCCAGCTTCTACAACTAATGTGAAATAGAAAGTACAAACAGCCAGGTGGCAAATGCATGGTTGAGGGTGACACCATAGGATGTGGTAACCTCCCAAGAGACATGCAAGCAGACAAGTGATGTGGTAGGCTGGTTTCTTGTTGATCTATCTTTGAAATATTCATAATTTCATTTCATTGCAAAATGGATTGGATAATGGGGTGCACATCTGATGGCAGGCCATAAAGTAGTTTCCATTGCAATTATATCACTCATGTGTACTTAGCATGCTGCATGCAACTAGCTAGGATTAGAAATGAAACAATGGAAAGGTCATAAGGTGTAATGAATTATTGTGGGTTAATAAATGACTAGAAACTCTAGCAGTAGGCATGGCATGGGATAGATTCTAGGAAAATGATTTTGTATGTAATGTATTAAACGAATTGTGGTAAATATTTGACAGGAAATTACCAGTTTACTTCTCCTAAGTAACATGTATAGAAACTAGGAACTGTCAATACTACTAGTACTGTAATATAGAATATGCGGTGACAGATTTTAATATATATTGTAGTGATGTCTTGTTCATTAATTATTTCCGCATTGGAGCTAGTATTCTCTCACAAACACGCAGTGTCAAAATTTACCTGCTCATTACACTTGATCATTTCATTGCACAGGTGATGTAAGATGTAGGTCAGTCAGCAGGTGAAAGTAACATGGTATATTATGTATATATATACGTACACACACACATATGGATGAATCATCCAGTGCCATGTCACAGCTTGCTAATTTCAGCCTACCGATGAAATCATAAGGGTTATGGTGGAAACACAACCATATTAGGACACTTTTATGTTGAATTTAAAGTAGTGTAAGTGTCACTTTCTCCATGTACATGTATATCATGACATAAACATTCAATGTATTAGAAATGAGGTATTACTTTGAATATATGAGTGATAAACACTGCACATATACAATATATACCATATAAAGTTTCTCCCTGAAATAAAAGGAATGTGTCATTTGTTACGTGTAAATACTGTGAATACAAAAGATATTGCTAGATTTTTTGTAAATAACAACAACAATAACAAACGATAAAGACTGTCAAAATCGTCATGCCCTAATCAGTGAACCATGTCAGTAGTTGATTTTGTGTGGGAACTATTTCAACGGTCAAGACACTGAATTTATGAGTTGCTAGGGACAATAGTAACATTGTTGGTATTTTGGAAGAACTGTGTTGTGGTTGACCACAGTTCTTTTGTACAGACAACAGACCACCCTTGCTGTATTTTACAAAAACGTCTGACTGAAGAAATTTTTTATTAGCGAGATTAACCTGTGTCTATAAAAAGATGGGCTGAGCAGACTAAAGAATGAAGCTGTGTAGGTAATAATGGGGTTTCACACACCCAAAAGACTAGTCATAAAGTTACTGAATGTAAATTACAACATTGGTTCATGTCTGTATGAGTTGTGATGGATTTACCAGGAGGCCAATGGTTGATATGACTTTAAAAGGAATGATGTGATATTGATGTTATTTATACTTCCAATTTCTTCTTTTTGACCGAAATGGTGGCAACACATGTATCTAAAGTGTGTCCTTGTGATGAAATTGGAAATATTAATTTAACTACATGTATGAATGGTGATTTCATGGTCAGTTTTAGAACCATATTGTGTGCCATAATTCCTAGTTTAAAATCTATCCTGTTGGATGAATTGTGTGTATAGATAATTCAGTCAAAACTGCCCAGAAAAGAAGGGGAAGCTAATTTGAATAATTCCATCATGTTCTTGGTATTGATAGTCATATCTACATTTGTATAAACACTTGACAGGTGTTTTGCAATTGGCTGATGTCTTCATTGAAATATACCATAATACTTTGTTCATGTGATATGAATAAGGAGAACTAAGTGAATATATAATATATTATAGGGGATTTAATGAATTGGATCTTGTTCAAGCTGCACAATGTACACATGTATTAGTACTAGACATGATGTGTTAGTATCTGATGGCGAGGGTATGTTGTACTGTAGGCTAAAACTGAATTTCATAGCTGTAAAAAAAACACAGTCTGTTCAGTAAGCTGTGATTAAAGAGAGTAAATCTTGAAGTTGTAAATGTGTGTAGGAGTATAAGTGAGAAATATTGTTCAACATCCACTTAAAGCTGGAATAGTCATTTGTACTGAAACGAACTGCTTTCAGAATGGGTTTGAACAGACATGGTGAAAACATAAATCAGTTGCATCAATTTGTCTCAAGAAATAGAAGTATGGCTTATATGGTACAAACTTCCACGCCCCAAGTACTATGGTATACATAACAGTTGATTTACATATGAAATGGCATATGAATGTGTATATCATAATAGTGGTTGATATAGTGTTTATAGATATTACAGAGCTTGAGGTTGGACTGGAGCATGAGACCCTAAGGGAATGTACTGTGAATTTTGTAGACATACTGTCTTTGTGTTGCGGTAACTATCAGGCGCATACTATGCATGCCTTTGGAGAAATTGTGAAGGCTTATGTAATTGGTAAATTGTGTCTTCCATTCACATTATGTAAGGTGATGTAATAGGGTGTGCAGAATTAGAAAGTGAAAAGGTACAGGGTTTGTGTTGGGTGGAAACTATGTGAGCAGTGTTCAGAAAGGCCCGGAAATACAGCAAATGATTATGGAAGTAGTTATCAGGAAGTTACCAGTGGTAGTAAGACAGTTGACATCAAAATGAATACATTTGATCATATACCAGTAAAAGGTGTAATGTCTTCTGAATGACCATAATAAAAATGTAAATTAAATATTAATATTCATGATACAAACACATGCTGGTTATGATATTAATAAAATTAATTACCAAGAAGGCATGTCAGCATCAATAAAGAATATGAAGTCATTTTTGTTGTAAAATTCACACGACTATGTGAATGAATGAATGAATTAATGCCATGACTTTGCCTATGTCTAACAGACACTTTGATTTATGAGCAGAAATGAAAATCTCATAGGAAAGCGCTTGTAACTAAATTCTTTCTGTAATTGGTTTGTCTAGTAGTTATTATTATTAGAACCCATAGATCACAAATAGCATGGTAATGTTCTTAGTCAGAGGGGGTGGCCTTGACACTATGCATAATAATGTACATTACTTGTAATTGTTGTTTGATGAGTTTCAGCTGTGTGACCTACACAGATTTCTATTTCTGCAGATGTGTAAAATGTTGGAATGTGGTTGGTTATAATATATGGAAATACTCCCAAGTTTGGATTCTTTTTGTTGTCAATCATTGTAAATGCACACTTGAACTTGGCTGTTTGTATATAGTGTATTTTTTTTGTATAGGGGCTATTTCAATATTTGGTGAGCCTGAAACAATTTGGTATTCATTTGGTATTCTGCTCTTACATGAAGTGTGCAGGCATTACTATTGTTAGATAATGCAAATTAAGTTTGGACTATAGACATACAGAGCAGTCTTTGAATTCATTTAAGGATGTGTCCTTCCTTGTTCATTAATGTATTCTAGGGAGACTTCTACCTTACCCTACTCTCAGTCTATATCCATGGTGATTTTACAAATGTATACATGTAGTGCTTCAGAATGAAATTGAAGCTGAGATCATTCTGTAACTTTGTACAATTGAAGTGTGTCTATACTGTTTTCAGATCAGTAGGCACGAATTTACAATGTGCACAAAACCTTAACATGAATTTCATAGAATTTGTAGGTGACTTGGTTCACTTCAGCAGATCATCTTCTATGAAGCCCAAGAGTAATTTAAGTACTAGTCTAGTCTGTAAGATATGACATTCAGTGCCACACTATCAGCCTGATAACACCACCTACATACATACAATCTTATCGTAATAAATGTCTGTCTGTCTGAGATTACAGCAGTTATCATCTGTAATAGCACGCAGTGTAAATTTGAAATCACCTCTATAGATTTCTGTCATATGATGTGGTAATACTAAAGATATTATATTTGTTTATGAATTGCACCAATCCTATCATAAACCTAATGTATGCCATGTGGTACTACTCACACACTATCCAACTGTCTATATGTAGTGAAACATGTTTCCTTTTCAATTCACAATTTGTCCAAAGGTATGACGTGCATGTATGGCTGTCAAGCAGTATTATGGCTAAGGTTATTGAACTGAACCTAAGTTAAGTAACAGAATGTAGAAATCTTGTACAATTTATTCAGTTACCAAATACATTTAGTCATAACTTTTTGAGGGAAAATTTTGTGTAAAAAGTTTGAGAACTTGTAAGAAGTTACTGACTTACTGACTGAACCCGTGTTACCCCAGTGACAAAAATAAAATTAACCACCCCACCCCACCCCACCCCACCCCAGAAAATTACAACACGCTGTGTTTTTATTGTCATGCCCTTCCCATTCTTCATCCTTTTGTACTTTTTTTCTGTAATGAAGTAACTAGGCAAGGTAACTACATGTTAATTTTCGTAAATGAAAGACATCTTCATTACAGCTAGTAATTTGAAATAGAATATGTTTATGTATAATAAATTATATTATTGTAACAATGTCATACATAGATCATGGTTAAGGTTCAAGATTTTGATGATGCATGTATTTTTGATATCTCATATTTCATGACTTATTTACGATTATCACTTTTCATTTTTTTTTACAGCCAAACCTGTTGTACACAAAGTAAAATACACTAGACTTCATAGAGATGATTTTGAGATTCTCAAGGTTATTGGGAAGGGGGCATTTGGGGAGGTAAGTAATATTTTTGATTGTAACAAATAACAAGGTTTTCAGTCATGGTTTTATCAGCTCTATTTCACTAACAAAATGATTCAATTAACTTATTTAAGGATGATTGCATAATGTCGCACAAGCTCCATAGATGAACTTCATTTATTTAGGACAAACCCCTTCCCCTTCCCCCAAAGAACCTTCACAAGTGCAGCATTGACAAATTGAAATATGATGTAAACCATGACGAAAATTGTAGTGTCATACCTTTACAATTGATGCAATGTCAAAACAGTGGTTGTAAACACATTAAAAACTACCAGAAACCCAGCACTGTATATTAGAAGTAAATTTTAATCAACTTATCAACATCTCAGTGGTAAATACAAAACCTGTTACCACTGAAGGCATGAAATTTTTCAAAATCTGGTTAGAAGTGCTAAAATGAAGTTCAGCAATCATATTGATGCCAGACTCCCCCTCCCCCCTAAACGAATGAAGTTCATTTATTAGCTTGTGTGATATTGTGCAGTTGTCCCTTAGGCACTCCAGACACTGTGATGACTACACAGTTTGTAGTGTCAGTGTACAGGTTGGAAACTCAAGTGAGAACAATTGACATTCAATTTTTCAAGTAGGTGTACTGCAAGACCAATTTTAAGTCAGGACACTTATTTTTTTCCTGGTGAACAAGCAGTGTATAAACTGTTTGTTTGATGACAGCCAGAATCTGTTAACAGACCTCAAGCATAGAAACATGTCCTAAGGCCAAAGGTCATCCATGGTTTTAACAGCAGTTTCAACTTCAGATGTTATTTTGTGTAGAGGCTTTGATTCACTGAACATCAGCTGTACTTGAAAAATAGTCATCCTGTCACTTTCCAAGAGGCTGTTTGAATGCATAGAGCTACATATTCTGTCAACTGCCCAACTTTTATACTTGTGATGAGTTGCCATGTGAGAAAAGAGATTATGATGGTGATGATTGCAAACATTGTTGCTTCAAGTGTTGATATGCGTGCATGAAAAAAAGCTGCCAGGGATTTGTGAAAAGAGTTAGTGAAATGGAAGGAACTGATAGTACTACATCTGGCCTTGAAATTGTCAGTTTTTGCTCTTCCAATGAATTGACAGACTGCATGGAATTATAGTATAGCAGGTTCTCAGTCCTGTCACTGTGAATTCTCACAACAATTTTAGTCAAGAAAGATTGTGGTGTGCAAACATGAGATTGTGCATGAAAACATCCCCTGTCAGTGAATAGAGTTGTTTGTACCATCGTCACCCCAGTTGAACCTGTAGCTATTGAAAACCTGACAGAGTTAACATGGGTACACACAGTAGACCATTGACCGACTAATACACCGTATAACATAATGTATGCAGACAACAGTTCTATATAGATGCATTGAAGTCTTCACCAACGTTTGAGATTTCATTATTTGAATATTTAAATACAGTTAATGATATGCAAATGATATTAAGAAACTTAATATACAAATTTGGTGTTTCCGGTGAAAAATTAATAAATGATATTTACGAATCGCCATGCCTCATATCTGCATATGTGAGTTTTCTCCATGTTTTAATAAGTTGTTGGTTCCATCCTGTAATACCTAGAAAACAATTGAAATTAATTAATGGTGTATGATATTGTATAAGAAACTAATGGTGGGCAAATTTCCCACGACCATTATTTTCTTGGCTTAATATAGTACATGATTGAACAATAAATAGAAGACAGATTATGCTAAATACACAAGCATTTGCATGACTCAAACTCTTTGCAAATTAATGCAAATGCAGAATAAGTATTTAACTTAAGTTATTCATTTTGATTTTGTAAGGTTATTTATTTAGTTTTTAATTTTCATTTATGTTGTTTGTGTACAAGAGTTGTATTAGAAATAAGCTACCAGGATGAACATTCAGACATTTAATTTTGTCCAGTCAATATCAATTAGTTTGTTATTCAAGTAAACTAAATGAATCTAATGTTATGTAATTCATTATTTTGATACCAGGTAGCAGTAGTGAAATTGAAAACTACCGAGAAAGTATATGCAATGAAAATACTGAACAAATGGGAAATGCTAAAAAGAGCTGAGGTAAGTGTTGATTTTATAAGACATTATGATCTGAAATGATGCACGCAGTCAGTATTTCCTGCGTAGTCTATTTCCATGCACCTTTCTACAGCCATTCTGAATGAGGTATATCTATTGTGGTGGTGTAGACACTGAGGTGTCTGACCAATTTCATTTTGAATGGGAACACTTCCATTTCAGTGACTGCTGCACTTAGCTGCAATTTGACCCGGATGTCCAATTTATTGACCCAAATCTACCAAGTCACAATCACATTAATAACCAGGGTTATAACGGTGTCTGGGTATCTTCCAGTTTGACAGATTTTATCGCAAAGTTTTCTCAAAAAGTGTGAGTTTTAATCACAATAAATGAACCTTTGATAGCAGTACTTGTACCCATTGATTAGAGAAGGTAATGAATGAAGTTGCACATGAATCTGACAACTGATTTAACTCTGTAACGACCATTCCTACTAAAAACCACATATTAACAAAATTAAATTTTAATTCATTATGTTGGAGACATTTCCCTTGATTTCAGACTTGTATCGGATGATTTATGTTTTGGTGTTCATTTGTGTAGAACATTTTGTACGTCATATTTGTAAAAGGAATTTTGAGTGTAGATATATTCTCATGTCTGGTTGAGTGGGATTGCAAGTATTCTTATTTTACTCAAAATGACATGTAAAGAGTTTGGGTTGATGACAGAGAAAACATCTAACTGTGCTCAATAGTAAGAGGAAATTGGGTTGTAATTTGATACAACAGTTCTGATATTTTTCGAGAAGACAGTGTCCACAATTCAAGTCTTAGAATAAAGAATTTCTCTTTGAAATTTTATTTACCTTAGTTTATTTTTTCCTCTCATTTCTAAGTTTATATAATATATCATGCTGTATGTAATTTAACAGACCCATACATGTATGAAAAACAATTATGTTGAACTGTCACGTTACATAGAACGTGAAACCCAGTACATGTATATAGGTTTCACCTTAATTCTCCAAGTGCTGAACATAATCAGATTTGCATCACAATCCTACTATTTTCAATCATTACAATACTCTATTGTGTGAGCCAAATATATCCAAATGAACTTCAAATAGAAAGAACAAGATCAACACACCCTTTTACATGTACTTTCAAGTTTCATTGCCTTTGTATCAGTCTATTGCCAGACAAATTACAGAAATGTTCCCTGTTGTTTGATAAAAAGTCATATATTTTTTGAGAAGTTGCCTATTTCCATGGAAATTGATATTTGACTTATCATACTTGGAACAAAAGGAAAGACAGTAGGTTGAGAATTCAAGAGTGACAGTATAATTGGTTGTTCAAAGCATGACAGCTCACAGACAAAAGAACATTGGTACAGAACACAAATGATGATTGACACATGTTTTCAATGAGTGTTACATATGGACAAATAATATTGTCTTTTCACAATTGTAGTAATTATTAATTGTAAGTCGTTAGGTTAGTATAATTTTTCGAGATATATGAAATTGCAAGTACATGTTTTAGGTTATCTTTGGTCTTTGTGATGTGGGCATCTTGAGTACATTACTGAAGGTGATGTAATGTAGAATTAATGAAATGAATTATTGTATGCATGTGTAGTGTTTAAAGCTGTCAACTGTCAAATGGAAATAGACATTAGATGATTAATGAGCTAGATATGAACAGTAGGTGATTACTTTCAAAATGTTGTCCATGAGATATAATATTAATATGTGTATATTTTGGTATATTCCAAGGAGACATGCTAATAGGTGTTAGGATAGTTATTGTATTGTTTACAGTGAAGTATAGCCATGTAACTTGCATAGATTTTCATATTTTCTATGAACTTCAGTAAATGTGAGGGAAAGCACATAGCTGGTGAATTCCAGCTAAATGCCAGGGGAGAGCACATAGCTGGGGAACTTCAGTAAATGTGAGGGGGAAAGCACATAGCTGGTGAATTCCAGCTAAATGCCAGGGGAGACCACATAGCTGGGGAACTTCAGTAAATGTGAGGGAGAGCACATAGCTGGTGAATTCCAGCTAAATGCCAGGGGAGACCACATAGCTGGGGAACTTCAGTAAATGTGAGGGGGAAAGCACATAGCTGGTGAATTCCAGCTAAATGCCAGGGGAGACCACATAGCTGGGGAACTTCAGTAAATGTGAGGGAGAGCACATAGCTGGTGAATTCCAGCTAAATGCCAGGGGAGACCACATAGCTGGGGAACTTCAGTAAATGTGAGGGGGAAAGCACATAGCTGGTGAATTCCAGCTAAATGCCAGGGGAGACCACATAGCTGGGGAACTTCAGTAAATGTGAGGGAGAGCACATAGCTGGTGAATTCCAGCTAAATGCCAGGGGAGACCACATAGCTGGGGAACTTCAGTAAATGTGAGGGGGAAAGCACATAGCTGGTGAATTCCAGCTAAATGCCAGGGGAGACCACATAGCTGGGGAACTTCAGTAAATGTGAGGGAGAGCACATAGCTGGTGAATTCCAGCTAAATGCCAGGGGAGACCACATAGCTGGGGAACTTCAGTAAATGTGAGGGAGAGCACATAGCTGGTGAATTCCAGCTAAATGCCAGGGGAGACCACATAGCTGGGGAACTTCAGTAAATGTGAGGGAGAGCACATAGCTGGTGAATTCCAGCTAAATGCCAGGGGAGACCACATAGCTGGGGAACTTCAGTAAATGTGAGGGAGAGCACATAGCTGGTGAATTCCAGCTAAATGCCAGGGGAGACCACATAGCTGGGGAACTTCAGTAAATGTGAGGGAGAGCACATAGCTGGTGAATTCCAGCTAAATGCCAGGGGAGACCACATAGCTGGGGAACTTCAGTAAATGTGAGGGAGAGCACATAGCTGGTGAATTCCAGCTAAATGCCAGGGGAGACCACATAGCTGGGGAACTTCAGTAAATGTGAGGGAGAGCACATAGCTGGTGAATTCCAGCTAAATGCCAGGGGAGACCACATAGCTGGGGAATTTCGGTAAATGTGAGGGAGAGCACATAGCTGGTGAATTCCAGCTAAATGCCAGGGGAGACCACATAGCTGGGGAACTTCAGTAAATGTGAGGGAGAGCACATAGCTGGTGAATTCCAGCTAAATGCCAGGGGAGACCACATAGCTGGGGAATTTCGGTAAATGTGAGGGAGAGCACATAGCTGGTGAATTCCAGCTAAATGCCAGGGGAGACCACATAGCTGGGGAACTTCAGTAAATGTGAGGGAGAGCACATAGCTGGTGAATTCCAGCTAAATGCCAGGGGAGACCACATAGCTGGGGAACTTCAGTAAATGTGAGGGAGAGCACATAGCTGGTGAATTCCAGCTAAATGCCAGGGGAGACCACATAGCTGGGGAACTTCAGTAAATGTGAGGGAGAGCACATAGCTGGTGAATTCCAGCTAAATGCCAGGGGAGACCACATAGCTGGGGAATTTCGGTTAATTGTCAGGGGAGTGAACATCAGTTTTACCTACTAAGCATTTAAAACAATGAGGAGGAAAAGGAATCATTGTCAGGTGCCTTCAAAGTATACAATATATATTTACTGCTTTACATACTGATTTCACATAGGCCTTTATTTTGTGTTTGAGTATTCAGAGCTACCTACATTTCACAAGAGAAAGTGATAGGGTTACCTCAGTACATTAACAGCTTTCCACTCAGTGTCACCAGTGCATGGCTGAAATATTGAAGTATTCATAGAATGCTATGACGACTTGGGCACAGAATATACACTGCCAATACAAAGCAATGGTGTGTTTATCCATGGTCCTAGTTGCCACACCTTTGCATACAGCTTGTGGACTTTGGAGAAATAGATAAACATAAAAATGAAGTATTAACATGAAATGCAAATATTTTATTAAAAGAAAGTTATGTATAATATATAATAATGTCACATTGCTCAAAGCAGGTATGTTGGCATTGCACATACGGTCTGTTTCAATATTTTTTAGTGTGTAGGTGTGTGAGATAGGAATTTATCCAGCAGTTTTTCATTTTTTTGTGTGTGTGAAAGACCTTCACACTCCAATGGCTTTCCATTCTAAATTGAAGTAATGTACACTCAAAAATATTTGAAATGTAGCTAGAGAGGTAATTGTTGGCTAATTAGAAATTTACACAAGGGGGGTGTTTTACAGCTGGGAAGAATGTCTATTACAAGGTTACAAGTCCATGTATATGCAAAATAGTCTTGTTGTGATTGGATCTTGGCTCTGATAGCAATATTGAGGTGATTGAACTTTTAAAGCCTTTTAAGTATCCAGGAAAACAAATAAAAGACACTGAAATTGTGAAATTAAGTCTGTATGTCTGTTGTAATTGAGTTTAAAATGGCTGTATTGAGTTTTGATAACTTAAATACTGATCAGTTGACAGGAAAGTTGATGTTTGGATAATGTTTATGTACTCCTTACTGTCAGTTATTGGGTGAGCAGGGTTCAGTATATAATAGATACTGTATTGCCGGTAATGCTGCATGATACAAATTTATATCTGGGACCTCCCCTTCCCTTCCCCTACCATCTTCTACAGATATTTTCATTTAATTGGTAAACCAATGTTGCATAATGATGTTGTTTTAGTAGAGGCCTGTATGTTTGAAATTTTTCTGTTTTCCCAAATGTCTCAAGTTCAAAAATATTTCAGGTTCAAAATTTCAGGTATGTAATTTTACCATTTCTCCATTATTATTGTGGGAAAGACTAATGTCTGTCAATTTGCTGTAGATCAATTCCTCTTTCTGACATGATTGTTGTGTACTTGATTTCAGACTGCCTGTTTTCAGGAGGAACGTGATGTTTTAGTATATGGTGATAGCAGGTGGATTACAAATCTACACTATGCCTTCCAAGATGACGATTATTTGGTAAGTTACAAATTATGTCAAAACATTTTTTTAAAAACATGTAATACACATCGTCTTGTTCACAGACTTGTCAAATTTGAACAAATATCTGCCATATTATTTGTTGCAAAAATCCACTCTTTGTATAATAGCCTCAGGAGCTACATGTACTGTACAGAGAGACGTAAGTTCAAGTGTCCACTACCATATTATCAGATATGATCTTTCTGCGGGTACAATCCTTTTGTTTCCTATTAATAATAATATAATATGTACTAGTGGTGAATATACTTTACTAATCCAAATTAAATTTGGAATTTCAAAAGATAGTTACCACTTTTGCAGTGCCCTAGTGTCCTAGTTTTAAGCAGGAGGAAACCAAAGTACCCAGGGAAAACGTGTGTTGTTCGGAAGGGTCAAACTTAGCATCACCCTTCTTACTATTACATACAGATCTTGGGAATTCTTAATCAAACCAAGCTGACTCTTGATGGGTTTGAACCCAGACTAGGCATACAAGCTAACCACTTGGCCTCCGACAACCCGATTCACATTCTGTCACACTTTTTATAGATGAAAAACTGTCAAAGACTATCATACAGAATACTCAGCTTGTCACATTCATTGCTACTAACTAATGATACTGATCTTGCCCAAAATATGGTAACTTTGAATAACTTCATTTCACTCGTAACAATTTCAAGCTACATGTATCTACCCAAATCTATCTGGGACATGAGCTGTTTAAGAAAGTAGAAAAAAGTGTAGATATACAAAGATGACAATTTATTAGAAAAAAGACGTCTGACAAAAATGTGAGAGTGTGAATCGTGCATGTATTATGGTATGCCTGTATAAAGTACATGTAAAGTGGTATTTGAACTGTCCTACATTGGCCATACCATCAGTCTTCATAATATCCAATATACTGTATACATGTAGTATCCAGTTTTACTGTTAAGTGTGTACATATTTGGGAATCCTATGCTTGGAGTATTTCTTGCAAAACTTGAGACACAAGTTGTGTACTTAGGTGGAAAAAGTGAAATTTGTCCAGTTGTACAGGGTTGCCAGAATTGTGATGTATTACAGAGATAGAAGCAGCTGAAAATAGCAGCAGAAGATGCCATCTGGTTTAATCAGTCTTCTTTATGTCTCCTGACAAGTTTTAATGTCTTTAAAGACAAGGCAGTGTAATATTCCTTGACCGTGGCATGTTTTATAGTCTTTCTTTATATCCACTTGACTTGTCCTCTCCTTAGTGTTATCACAGTCAAAAGTAGGTCAGATTGTCAGTCCACTTTGTCTGAATTGAACAAACTAAAATATTGCAAATATCTGGAAATGAGTAATCAGTTCTAAACATTTATAATTGTATGATAAGATGGAAAGGCCTGTCAAGAAGTTAGCTTGGGGTAAGGGTATGATGACAAGTCATGCATTTTACACTTTTGACTGTCAACTATTGTTAAGACTTGGCCCTATATCAACTATGTAAGGGTGGAGTTTGGTTCTTATGGAATTTATCCATCCATCATAGCATAATGTTTCACCAAATGGTCTTCAGTTTTTAGTTGCCACCTAAATTGCCTCATCAGTGCAGTATTTTCAAGCCCTCATCAATGTTGTATTTTTAAGTCCTTATCAATGTTGTATTTTCAAATATAAAAGTATGACAGTACAGCTAATATCATGATGCCAGAAAGTCAAAAGTTAGACAATATCTTTTACATTTATTCAGTACTGTATGAAATGATAATGGGGTGAAATAGGTAGTCTTTGTCAGAGGAAAGGAATACTGTTAACCTAGAAATTTCCATTCAAGACTTTATGTCACTTATTTTGCTAGAAAACAAAAATACACAAATAAATAGTGAGTGAAATTCCTTTTTGTACATGAACACAATGTACCAGTCTGGTTAAAGAAAGTATTTGAGAACAAACTGAAGACTGTAAAATCAACAAATTTTCTATTGGTGAAAATATCTAGGGTCACAGTATTGTTATTAAATATATATGTAATGAATCAAGGGGAAGGTTTGAATGTTTCTGGATTTGTTTTAATTATGGGAAATGAAAAGTGTCAACACTTCTGATGTTTGTAGTTTCAAGAGAGTAAGTCAGAAATAATGAAATTATGCAAGAACTACATACGAAAAATGTTGAATTCTTCACATGTTGAAAAGAGACAGTGACATCTTTATTTTTTCAAGACTAAATTAGGAACTATTTCTTTCTACGGCTTCCAAATGTCAACTTTTAACCTAATGCAACGCTTTCTATCAACTATGTAGAAACGATAAAAAATAGGTGTTTCAATGAACGATATTTTTTCTAACAATTTATTATCACTTTGTCACTACACAGTATTTGGTGATGGACTATTACAGTGGTGGTGACTTGTTAACATTACTCAGTAAATTTGAAGACAGACTGCCAGAGGACATGGCCAAGTTTTATGTAGCTGAAATGATTTTAGCAATTAATTCAATCCATCAATTACGATATGTTCATCGAGATATCAAACCTGATAATGTACTGCTGGATCAGTATGGGCATGTCAGGTTGGCTGATTTCGGTTCCTGTCTCAAAGTGCAAGATGACGGAACGGTAAGTTCTCGTATGAATTTCTTGTGGTTCCCATATGTCTTGTAGGAAATGTATTGAAATGAACTGTGAAGGATATTAGCATAATAGGACAAGCAACTTTAATATGTGTCAGGGTTCTCCCCAGCCTCAAAAGGGTTCTGGTCAATTATTGACATTCAGGAGCTTTGATATTCATTAGGTACACGACTATAAACATGTCAATTCCATAAACAGTGGAGTTGAGGGGATTCATCTTGTATTGTGGGTGTTGACTGGTACAGACAACACAAGAAGATTTCTGATTATTTTCACCTAAAAAACAGATGTTATATTGATGTTGAAATGATTATATAGCAAGAGACAAAGAACCATTCATCATTCCCAGCCACTGTTTGGAGGCTGAGAACGTTATGTCTTCATTCTTTCACTCCTGAAGATGAAAAATAGTAGTAACCTTTCAATGTAATAATTACAGTATTTTAAATAGAGTGATTCAAAATTTAGTATTCATCACAGCAAGTGGGTCCTCAGAAGTAGTGAAAGGGCTTAGCATCCCTGCTGCCATTATCATGTTATCTTATTTCACTTCTATTTTTTTTTGTGGTGGTTGTGTTTGTTTAATGATTTTCCTCATTTTGTCACAATAGTTCTTAAGATGGCACATGAAATGAAATAAAACACTTCCTGACCTGACATTGTTTGATTACAAGGCTACTAAATACCACACAACCTATCAAAGGTCAAGATCATTTGTCAAAATCATACAAGCTTGACCAGATGACTGGTGGGGATGATAAGATATGTCTGTCTGTATGTAACATTAATGGAGTGTGAAACACACAACAGAATGTACCTTGTTTAGGGAAATGAACCGCTCTGACCTATCTAATGGCAAGAATTCATTTGTCATACCTCAGGTCCAGTCCAATGTAGCCGTGGGTACTCCAGATTATATTTCACCAGAAATTCTTAGGGTAAGTGACTTGCAGTAATACTCTCCTACTGTCAGCTCTGTTTTTCACCATGTCGTAGAAGGTACTGTAAAAAAAATGAGTTTGTAGTTTGGTTTAACATCTTGTAATGGGTATTGTGCAAACTTTCTAAAATGGAAATAAGAATTTAGTAGTTGTTTCATTAAATAAATTAAATCTTGCATAAATAAATTAAATCTTGCATTGATGAGGAAAACAACAAGTAGAAGTACCTGACTAGTTTTGCTCTGTATGACATTTTTGCAGGTTTTGGAAATACTGTAAACTCCAATATTTGTTGAGAAAAATATAAAACATGTTGTTGATAAACCTCTGTGTACATAAATGTAACACAGTAGAACCTGGCAAAAGTATAGTTTGCATAAACCAGTTGCAGTCCAATATTCACAGCAAATTCTAGTTTTATAGTACTTAATCAAGAGTGTGTTGGTTTATTATATGTGTTTACTGTCTCAGCATTTCCGTGGTCTTGCTGTAATAGAATGTTTCAATTTTCAATGGCAAGCCAAAGCAACAGTAACATCCTTTCTGTGGTCATAACTTTTTGACTGGTTTGTTACAGGCAATGGAAGATGGTAAAGGCAGATATGGTGCTGAGTGTGACTGGTGGTCACTGGGTGTCTGCATGTATGAAATGTTGTTTGGTGAAACACCATTCTATGCAGAGTCACTGGTAGAAACGTATGGCAAAATTATGAATCATAAGGTTAGTGAAGAAAAATTGTCATCGTAGCTGAGTAGGGGAAATGAACAGAAATAACAGGAAGACACGTTTTGTACTTTGTGTAATGAATTAGTGTTTGTAAGGAAGTTTTCTCAGTATGTAAGGAAACAAGCTATCCAGATGTTGTAGTGTTTTGATGTAATTAGAATCCTAACTTTGCAGAGTTTCACTCTGACTTTCAACACTTATGATATAGCTAGCCAATGTTCTTTGACACTCTCCAAGAAATCCAGTTGAAAATATCCTCTTCATGTACTAACTTTGGAATCAATTGGCATGTGTTATTTAGCCCAATGTCTGTATGAATGACCCATGTCTATCCATCTGTACATGTATGTCGACATACCTATCTCTGACACCCACTGTTCAATTTCAACCAAACCTGGCACAAATGTCAGGCACATATCAGTTTATTGTGTGGCCTTAACCTTTATGGCAAAATGACGACCATATTTGTAGTAAATATTAAGTACTAGCAAAAGTTCAATATTTCATTCATTCATTTGTTTGCTTGGAGATGAAATAGTGGAACTCTTAAATGTAATTTTGTAATCATTTGTATGTATGTGTGTGTGTGCGTGTGAAATAGTGAAACGTATACAAGCTAAGATTTTGAAGTATTTGTACTGTTAAATTTAGAAACTGTATATTAAACCTATTTCTTTCATTTGTTGACATTAATACTGTTTTTGAAGGGAATTTATTGAGCACAATTAAAGATCCAATTTTGATGCATGTCATTTCTATTTATGTAAGTCATCGATATAGGAAAAGCAGACAAGATATTTCATACAAAGGTATCAGATTTTTTTATATGTGAAAAACATATTGCATAAAAGTGATGAAACCAGTAACTGATCACATCATGTGTGAAATGAAATATATCCAACATGCCTTACTTTTACAAAATGATCATCTCCATTTCAGTGCTTGATATGTATGACCTAAACCCCATTGTCTGTCTATCTAACTTAGAGAGGTCAGTTATTTACCTAACCTCTCCACCCCAAATCTTTATGAAATAGATATTAGGTATCCTAGTAGAGGATAGGAAAGGAAGCAGACCATTATCTTTTAAGGGTTGGAAAGTTCAGATTGGTAATGAGGTTTCCAGTGATTTTGTGTGCAAGTACTTGGATGTCCTCAAGGGTGCATCAAGCAGCTGGTCAGAGGGGGAACCATCCATTGTGCTTAGCATGTGGTGAAATGGAAACAGACCTTCCTCTGCTATTTGACTCCTTCTGTATAGAGAATACCAAGAGTTGCTTCATAGGTCATCGCCATATCTATGTCACCACTCATAAATGTTGTATAGCTGGGGAAAAAAAAGAGGCTTTGGCTTTCTTCAGAGCATGCCTTGTGATGAGAGAGTATGGGAAATGGAATTCCTGTTCAAGTGGGAAATTCATTGCCTAACTTTAAAAAGCAATTGCGGTGAAGGTTACACACAAGATTTCCATTTACAACCACTTATTTTTGGTATGTTTGCATTTGTAAAAGTTGAGATAAACAAACAGTGGCTTAGAAATACATCTACCAGAGAGGGAGACACAGATATTGTGTAATATGACAGTTCTAAGATATAGCGTGTAAAGGAACTATAAATTTTCTATGAAAAGATCATAAATTTGCAAGATTTGTGAACTTTTTAAGTTTAAGTTGTACCTTTTCAGCTGTTGGAGTGATACTTATCTGCTGAGTCTTAGGTCGGGCATTGCCCTATAATCGCTGTGGAGAGCCAGAAATGTGAATTCTCACTCGTCTGCCAATTTGGAAGGTCAGAACTCACCAGGAATGCCAGTATGTGCGTTAACCAAGGGATACAGTGTTACACATAGTGATACTGCTGAAACTAAAACCTATTGTAGACAATCATGTTTACAGTAATGAACAATTGAATTGACCTGAAATAAATAACTGTGGTTTTTAGAGAAGATGAAAAGATTACAAGATGACAACTACTGTTTGCCAGCAAAGGGTCAATACTATGAGAGCATACTTACATTCAGTATATTTCACTCATCCATTCTCTAATTATGTATTGTTATGAAAATAATGAGTTGAGAACCGGCTAACTTGAATATAGATATATCTGAGGATTATTGAAACTATTCTATAAACAATATTATAGATAGCAATTATATACCAGAATAGTCACAAATGTTATATGTATATTATATTGTACCATTACATACAGACAGACAGACATGCTTGTGCGTACGTGCATGTCTGTATACATACATGTACATATATACATATTGTACGTGTATGTACATACATACATACATACATACATACATACATACATACATACATACATACATACATACATACATACATACATACATACATACATACATACATACATACATACATACATACATACATACATACATACATACATACATACATACACACACACATACACATGGTGGACGGATGGAAGGAATTATTTATTTCAAACAATGTAAAGAATTTAGTTTACTACAATACATACTCAGGTAGAATGTTCTGGGTATTCATTAGTGATCTGATTTGATTTGGATGGAGGGAATAACCCAAGAGTAGGTTATGTCTAGTTCCTTTCACAATATAAACACTTGTACAAAACCTCATTTATTGCTAATATTGTGAATTGTTGTCGACCAAAGCAAAGAAATTGGTTGCGTAAATGAGGCACAGGCACATTCCATTGTATACAGTTAGGTATGCCACAAAAGTGATAGAGTCAAGTCTGGACATGGTTTAAAGGAGCTGCAATTAACATACCATGCAAATCCTTCACAGGAAATATTATTACAAAAATAGTTTATGTGATAAGTGTAAGAACTAGAGGGATACTCAAGACAAAAGTTTTCCCTCGATTGGCTGAGTACAGATAAATGAGTTACTCCTGGGATAGTTTGCTACTAGCTTAATTTAGAAATAGATTATCTAAATCTAGGAATAGTTGAGTTAGGATGTGATCTCTACATGGTCCCATTAATCTAAGATATGAAAGTTATGATAGCTTCCACTTTGTTAGCAGTTAGAGTTTCCCTGAACTAATTGATGACAGTTTTTTTTCACGTAAACCCTAATTTACCATTACCCAATAAGATAAGTAGGTCTCCTCTGTCACTGAAAGTGTGTGTGACCAGATATCTCATTTTCTGAATTGTCAGCAGTTGTGCATAATGAAATCAGTAGGCTGTCTTGATGTGGATTGAATTTATACTAATGAAGTGCAAATGATGGAGGTGAAGATTAATACAAGTGACAGCTTGAATTTATCAGACAGGGAATGCAGCACTTTGATGAAACTGTTTGTAAGCACCATACTGTCAGACAGGGTTTAAAAGATCGCTTCACCCCGTCAGTTTGGTCAATTGAAATCAGGTCTATAATTACGAGAATTATTAGGACATGATTGCTTTAAATCAGTTGTAGTGAATGTTTCAACCCGCCAAGCTGTATTTAGCGATATGATTGCTGTAAGTCCGGTATATCATAAACATGTCTACATACTTAGCTCGATCTGTCATCTTTGTTTCAACAAAGTAAAAATATCAGTTCTTCTTAGTAGAACTATGTTAATGGCATTTCAGTTCACTTGAAGGCACCGGCTTCAAGCCTCTGGCAAAATAGTGAAGAGAGAGGAAAAACAAAAGTTGCTTTCAGATGAATATCATAAAATGCTCAGTGAAGTATAACATCCGTAATCAAGTTGCACCTGAGAAATAGGGACAGGGTACATCATAATAATGATGCTATTATGTTAAAAGTGATTGTCTATTTTACTTGTGTGACGAGTACAATAGTAGCAAAGTTACCCTACTAAAATGAATAGTCATTAACATGCCTCAGAGAGTGAAATTTATAACTACAGTATAAATCTTCCAAGTCTGTCTGGCTTGTAGGATTATTGTAGAGTAATAAACTAGGCCAATATATAAAGAAAATCATAAATGTACATATTTACGAGATCCCTTGATTAACTGATTGCCATGATTGTTTGGTTATTTTAGAAACTAGATGAACAGAGAGTGATGTGTGGGATCACTTCAAATGCGTCATACTCATATTTTGCTGTAAAACAGTGAGACCTTTGATGAAAATTACTTTGTACCGGCGACATCTTACACTTTGTTTTAGTGGTGGAAAGCAATTTTCTCTAATTAAGCCAAGTTTCACTACGTGATTAGAATGGAAGATAGACTTGATGATATAATAGTACATGCAGCTTGTTAGCATACGTAACTAGGAAGGAAGGTGGTGACCGACCAATCTTCCTCTGGTTTCCTGAAATGTTCATCACGAAGATTAGAAAATTATGACTTGATTTTATCAATATTCCCAAATGTTTTCAAACCAAATTTTGACTTTGACTGAAAAGAAAGAACATTTTCTCTAAAATCTGCCAAGAATGATTTTCAAACTTTCCAAAACTTTATCAAAATACTTTTGAAAAGTTTTTGAAAAAAAATTAATGTAAATTTTTTTCCTGAAAGAATTGTGAACTCAAGTTTTTGGAGGGAAATTTCTTGATGCTGTAAAACATAAAAGACTCCCTAAAAGATTTGGTATAGGTATATGTCATACAGGATGTTGCTGTCAAATAAGGTTATCAGTCGTATGCCCTGTAAACCAATTTGATGTGCCATGGTTGCACAATAAATTCTTCTGATGCACCAAAATTTGTTTTCTGCTGTTCCTTATTATTCAAGAAAACGCAGATCTGATAATTTTGAATAAAAACAACAAATGTTGTCTTTCGTTAGAGGGCACACCACTCACCAGTCAGGTTATGCAATATTGTGATCTTCTATGTCAGTTTTACTTTTAGGGCACTGGATGAAATTCAATCAAAGATGAATTCAACTTGTTGCCCTGGCCTTGTCACATGTACTTGAAGGTCCCATAGGCAATGGATTTGACTGGGTCAGACAGGGTCAGGGAAATGTACACAGGCAATGGCCAATGAATTATAATCATATAATGTGATCACCTCATAAATATAGAAGTCAAAATAAACAAGAAGTAGTTCATAAAATGTGTACAATGGAAAGTTTCAATATTTAAGAGCTTTTCTGATGAGAATTTGGCTTTCAAAGTTGGTGGTATAACTCAAGAAAATTTATGTCTCTAAGGGGAATTTGTCATTTCCAGCAATAGTTGAACAGCTGAAAAAAATGTATAGTAGAGTTGACATACTGCCAAATGTGAAGAAATACCATGGTATTTATATATAGGTTTATGGACATTATGATTAAGAAGCATGTTTATTTATGGATATGATGGAGATAAGGCCGTATATTAGGAGAATTAATGTTATCGACTGTAAAGTAACGATATTGTAGGTCCCTTACATGTACATGTAATGTCATCTGTAGTGTACGCTTAAAGAAAATATGATGTAATGTAAACTGAACTGGCAGAACATTTTATTTTATTTCAGTCTTTTTGAGTATAAATAAAGTCTTGCTGGCACTATGCCCATGTTTCATAAAGTGTGTGTGTGTGTGTGTGTGTGTGTGTGTGTGTGTGTGTGTGTGTGTGTGTATGTGTGTGTGTGTGTGTGTGTGTGCGCGCGCGTGTGCGTGCGTGCATGTGTGCATGTGTTGGGAGAGGAAGGGTAGGGTAGGAATGTTTAGGGAGGAGGTTTTGTACGTGATGATAATTATGCTGCAACTGAGCATTGTGTAAAGAATTAGGAACTGAATATGGAATAAAATCAGTGACTCTTATTCAAAACGTTTTGATATACCCTTGCAGTAAAAGATAAAAACTCAAATTCAATGACCAGTTTCTGAAATTTCATAGCTACATAAAATCCCACAAATGATGTCACTTCATATGCATTTGTTTATATTTTTTTGCAGACACGATTTGATTTTCCAGGAGACATAGATGATGTATCAGATGATGCCAAGGACCTTATCAGAAAACTTATATGTAGTGCTGATCGTAGACTAGGACAGAATGGTCTAGATGACTTTAAAAACCATCCCTGGTTTGAAGGCATTGAATGGGAGAATATCAGAGATAGTAAGTATTTGGAATCTTGTGTGGTCTACCTGTTTATATGGCCTGACTCTACCTGTTTGTATGGCCTGACTCTACCTACTTGTATGGCCTGGCTCTACCTGTATATATGGCCTGACTCTACCTGTTTATATGGCCTGACTCTACCTGTATATATCGCCTGACTCTACCTGTATATTTGGCCTGGCTCTACCTGTTTGTATGGCCTGACTCTATCTGTATATATGACCTGACTCTATCTGTATATATGACCTGACTCTACCTGCTTGTATGGCTTGACTCTACCTGTATATATGGCATGACTCTATCTGTATATATGGCCTAACTCTATCTGTATATATGGCCTCACTCTACCTGTATATATGACCTAACTGTGTCTGTATATTTGGCCTGACTCTACCCATATATTTGGCCTGACTCTACCTGTATATATGACCTGACTCTACCTGTATATATGACCTGACTCTATCTGTATGTATGACCTGACTCTACCTGTATATATGGCCTAACTCAACCTGTTTATATGGCCTAACTCTACCTGTCTGTATGGCCTAACTCTACCTGTTTATATGGCCTGACTCTATCTGTGTATATGGCCTGACTCTATCTGTGTATATGGCCTGACTCTACCTGTTTATATGGCCTAACTCTACCTGTCTATATGGCCTGACTCTATCTGTATATATGGCCTAACTCTACCTGTATATATGGCCTAACTCTACCTGTATATACGTCCTGACTCTACCTGTCTGTATGGCCTAACTCTACCTGTTTATATGGCCTGACTCTATCTGTATATATGACCTGACTCTACCTGTTTATATGGCCTGACTCTATCTGTGTATATGGCCTGACTCTATCTGTATATATGGCCTGACTCTACCTGTATATATGGCCTGACTCTATCTGTATATATGGCCTGACTCTATCTGTATGTATGACCTGACTCTACCTGTATATATGGCCTAACTCAACCTGTTTATATGGCCTAACTCTACCTGTCTGTATGGCCTAACTCTACCTGTTTATATGGCCTGACTCTATCTGTGTATATGGCCTGACTCTATCTGTGTATATGGCCTGACTCTACCTGTTTATATGGCCTAACTCTACCTGTCTATATGGCCTGACTCTATCTGTATATATGGCCTAACTCTACCTGTATATATGGCCTAACTCTACCTGTATATACGTCCTGACTCTACCTGTCTGTATGGCCTAACTCTACCTGTTTATATGGCCTGACTCTATCTGTATATATGACCTGACTCTACCTGTTTATATGGCCTGACTCTATCTGTGTATATGGCCTGACTCTATCTGTATATATGGCCTGACTCTACCTGTATATATGGCCTGACTCTATCTGTATATATGGCCTAACTCTACCTGTATATATGGCCTAACTCTACCTGTATATACGTCCTGACTCTACCTGTCTGTATGGCCTAACTCTACCTGTTTATATGGCCTGACTCTATCTGTATATATGACCTGACTCTACCTGTTTATATGGCCTGACTCTATCTGTGTATATGGCCTGACTCTATCTGTATATATGGCCTGACTCTACCTGTATATATGGCCTGACTCTATCTGTATATATGGCCTAACTCTACCTGTATATATGGCCTAACTCTACCTGTATATATGGCCTGACTGTACCTGTATATATGGCCTGACTCTATCTGTGTATATGGCCTGACTCTACCTGTCTACGCATTTTGTTTTCATTTTGGGTTGGGGGCACTGCGTGTTCATGTTTTGCTATGATTCGTATAAATGAAGTAATAATTTGCCAGCCCAGTCCTGAATGTAAAAGCTGATCACTCCCATAGAAACCATGGTACTTCGCCACCACTTGTTTCATCGATCAATGTGCTTCTAAATTCCTGTCTGGCATTTAGAGTGTGACCTATATACTTACGAGAAATAACACTTCATAGCACAGTCAATTTTACTACTTAAAGTGACCTATATGCTTTGACTTTAGAGAAATAATACTTCATACTGCAGTTGATTTTACTACTTCAGTGAAGTTGCGCCAAATTGTGTAATTAGCAAAAATTTACAGCATTACACTAGTATGTGTCATAAATAAGAAAAATGTGACATAAGCTGACTACATAGGATTGTAAATGAGAAAAGATAGCTTTTCCAGTATTTTACCCATTACTTTGATTTAGAAATTTCCATTGACTTGTCTTGTATATTTCTACCTACTTTATTAGAGTCTCCCGGATACAGTATTCAGTAGATTAGTTACATCCCTTCAATCTTAAGAATCCCCCTTAAGTCCAATTTATGAATGTCAGACAATCAGAGAATGACGCACATATCATGTCTTACACACGGTATCTGCTTGTTTCTCTTTCCTTTGATTCTTCTTGGAAAGGATATATAAAATAGGCACTCATTTAAACTGTTTGATGCCACAAAATTAAGATAGTGTGGAGTTCCACATAGGATGCTGATGGAATATGAAATAGTGTGGAGTTAAACATAGAATGGAATATAATGCATAGTATGGAATTCCACATAGGGTGATGTACTAAACGTAGTGTGGAATTCCACATAGGGTGGAATATTAAACATAGGGTGGAATATTAAACATAGTGTGGAATTTCACACAGGGTGAAATATTAAACATAGGGTGGAATATAATGCATAGTATGGAATTCCACATAAGGTGGAATATTAAACATAGTGTGGAATTCCACATAGGGTGGAATATTAAACATAGTGTGGAATTTCACACAGGGTGAAATATTAAACATAGGGTGGAATATTCCACATAAGGTGGAATATTAAACATAGTGTGGAATTTCACATAGGGTGGAATATTAAACATAGTGTGGAATTTCACATAGGGTGGAATATTAAACATAATGTGGAATTTCACATAGGATGGAATATTAAACTGTGAAATTTCACATAGGGTGGAATATTAAACATGATATAGAATTCCACATAGGGTGGAATATTAAACATAGGTTGGAATTTCACATAGGGTGGAATTTCACATAGTGTGGAATATTAAACATAGGGTGAAGTCCACATACAGTAAAATATACAACATAGGGTTGAGTTCCACATAGAATGGGATATAAGAGATAGCGTTGAGATCATGTAGGATGGAATTCAGAGTGGTATTTTCAGCACCTCACACAGTGTACCATTTATTTCTTATCTCTAGTGGTACCTCCATACATCCCAGAAGTTAGCAGTCCAACAGACACTTCTAACTTTGATGTAGATGATAATGATTTCCGAGCATCTGAGTCTGTACCACCAGCATCACATGCAGCTTTCACTGGCAATCATCTACCTTTTGTAGGATTTACATTTACAAGGGATAGGTAAGTAGTCATTTCTGTCATATTAAGTTTATCTCCTCATCGGCAGCTGTAAGCTTCAATTTCATGTTGTTTTAAGTAAATCCCTCTCTGTGTCTGCAGCTCTATGCTGTAATTTCATGTTGTTTTCAGTATATCCCCCTCTTGTCTGCAACTGTAAGCTATAATTTCATGTTGTTTTCAGTATATCCCCCTCTGTGTCTTCAGATATAAAGCTGTGATTTCATGTTGTTTCCAATATATCCTCCTCTTGTCTGCAACTGTAAGCTACAAACAATTTCATGTTGTTCTCAGTGCATCCCTACCACTGGAATTGAAATGAACTGAAGAAAATTGTCAGAGATATGCCTCATTCTTAAAAAGGGCTATGTTTCAATCCTGGGTCATTGCATGGGTTCATATTATGTACTTGATAATAAACTTTTTCTATATCTCTGCCAAACATCCAGTTTTCACATCTAGACTTTAACCCTAATCTGAAGTGGACCTTTGAATACTTAAGTGTTTAAATATATACGATACACTTGATATTTATATCAGTATACCATTTCAAAGATGATAAATATTGGCCGAAAATTTCCTCCAAAATATCGAAAAATTTAACAAATTAGATGCATTTTTAAAAAAGTGGATTGAAGTACTGTTTAAATTTGTTGTATGACTTAAAAAGCGTGTAATGAATAACAATTTAGTCTATATAGCTTCTTCAGTATATTTAGCTGATTTAGTAATGATACATTGCTTTAAGTGATGTGCATGTGTTTTGCATTTCAATTCTGTCACCCGAAAACCTTCTGTAATGTAGTCAGAAGATGCTGTCAGACATTGAAATAATCTGTCAACAGTTGTCAAACTGACTGCATAGTAGTGGTTACAGATAACAATAACAACATATTATCAACAATATGTGATGGATGTCACTCTATGATTTCATTTTAAGTGTATTTTGAATATAACAAAAGTTTACAGAAAAGGATTTTTTGTAAAAAGAAATTATAATCTGAGTAGGTTTAGTTGCCATATAGTAACAGTTACCACTATGTCATATTGAGGGCTGGCTATCACACAGGCCCATGCTTTTTTTTCCCCATCCACTGTAAGTTGTTTCTTAGTTGCATGCAGTATTACACCGTGGCCATTACATCATAAATTCAAACCACATGGGGGATTATATACTTGAAACCAACAAGAAAGAGAACATTGTTCTGTACATGAATACACGTTGGAGTGTGTCACATTCAATGATCACTACAGTTTGTGTGTAACCAAGACAGGATTGGATTTCGTACACCATACAGCACAGAAAAGAAGGAGACTTTCTTCGCTGATAATCTATGCAAATTGTTGAAAATCACGTCTATCACGTCAAGGGATATCAACTTTAAGGGAAGGAGAGTAGCGCTGTGTCAAACTTTGGTAGTTGCACTTACCGAGGAAAGGATGTAGCAGCTAGCTGGTTCACTACTTCTCTGATACAAAACCTGATTGTTTCTACAGTAATGTGCAATCTGCCTTTTTTAGGTACAGAGGAAATGATATAGCCAGGGCATTTTGGGACTGCTCTACATAATAGCATAACTGTTATGGTGAGAGGTTTGTAGTGTGTGTTATTTTTTTTTTCTGAACACTTTATGAAAAAACTTGACTTGTTTTCTTGTCAATTCCAAAACAGCAACATTGGAGACTTAGGCTGCTTGGTGAAAGCTACTTCAGTAGATGTCAAAGATGATAACATCAGTACTCTAGCTGTAGAAGCCTACGAAAGACGAATCAGGCGACTGGAAAATGAGAAAGCAGAACTCGCAAGGAAATTACAAGGTAAGCTCAGAGTTGTGATGGATCCTTGCAAAAGTTTTCCCCGTTATCACCCTGTTATGTCAATAATCAAGGTCAAGGTCATGTCTAGTAAATACTAAGCTCTATATAATTGGAGTGTTTCATGAGTGTTGTAAACTTTGTGGTGACATTGTTGAATTTTCATCAAATTTAAGAGGAAATAAACGTGTGAGGTGAAAAGGTTATGTAGGTCAACCCAAATAGCTGGACTCACTGATATATGAAAATGATATTGTAGAAGTAGTTACTTACACAAAATGACAGTCGAGGACTGTTACACATGTAACAATATACTGATGAAGTGAATATCAAAATTTGACTCCGACTACACTCATAAGCATCTTATTCCTATTCTACATATAACCAGAATAAAAAGAAAGTAAAGGGCCTGCTTGCTTGAGTGAAGGTAGTGACATCAGCTCACCCACACAAGTTAAATTTAAGTAAGATTAATTCATGTAGTTCCTAAATGCCTACAGCTAGAAATGCAATCCATGTGTTTTGTCTATATGTGAAAAGTTCTTTCTTTCCGAAGTATGACGTTTCAAATCCAATCACTGAGTTTTGTATAATTTCGTAATAACAATGTACATTTCATTGTGTTTGATTATTAAATGATGTAGTACAATTTGTCTGATGTATTGGTTTGACAGATACCACCAGGGCGCTACACCAGCAACTAGCCAACACTCCCGGCAATGCCATGGAGGGTCCAGGATCACCAGGTCGCAAGGTCTCTGGTTCTGGTGCTGCAGAGGCTGAAATACGAAGGCTTAGAGATGAATTAGTGTCAATGAAAAGTAAAATCCAAGGTCTGTTTTGATATTATGCTGTCACTTATGATATTTATTTTGATTGATATTCTATCCTGATTGTAATTCTGTCCTTTTCTGAAAAATAGCAATGTTTAACTGCTTGTCTTCTCCCCACATTTGCAAGCATCGGGCAAACAGTTTGAAATGAAACATAATATACTTGTCTTCATCCCAAAATAAGTTAATGAATGTAGAAACCTTGAAAAATATGAAACAATGTATTGTTCATTTTCAATTGTTTAAATCTAGGATGTTGTTAGTTCTTTTCTCTACCGTGGAAAGTGTCTTTTTTTCTCTGTTTTGAGTGTATCAGGGTAGGTTTTTGTAGAAAAATGTTGTCAAACTCTAAGTATTGTTGATAGTGTCCTACACAACTGTTAACCCGAATGTTTGTTTATATTTCCGCTATATTTCCCTGGATAGAGTTTATGACCTTGAACTTTGAGGACAAATACACACATGAAAATAAAACTGCTAAGTCAGTAAATTTGTACCAGACTGGAAAGAAAAAAAGAGTTTTGAAGTCAATAAACTTATATCTGATGATTGTACAATCTACCTGTATAAATTGAAATGAGATGTAAAACATTTGGTCTTCTGAGTTCTTTTCTGTGAGAATACAGTTAGTGTGGTCAATCATATAATATGTAGGGTGAGAATGGCTTGCAAACTGATACAGGCATGTCTGGTATAGAGTCATTGATTAATTGTCAATGGCTAAGTCAAGTAAGCATGTCTAATTATTCCTGTATACTTCTAGTACAAACCTTTGTTGTGATATTTACTGGTACTAGTAGTTCTTAGAATCTTATTTCAAGTAGTTACATAATCTATCACTGTGTAAACTCACAAAACTTGTTATGTTCAATTGTTGTGGCCTTTATTTTTTTCTGATCTTCTTTTTGGTTTTTATAAAATCTCTTACTATTTAACTTCCAAAACTTATTTAATGATAACAGCTTAGTAGCCCAAGTCTTGCTATTGTAAATGAGTGTTAAATTTTTTCTTTGTTTTTATATCACACAGAGTCCCAATCAGAAACTAATCACATGGAAAGGGATCTCAAAGAAGCCCTTGCTATTAGGAAAGAGCTGGAAAGTATGGAAGGTGACAGGAATAGCAGGATAAAGACTCTGGAAAGGGATAACAAACGAATGAAGATGGAAAGGGAAGAGATGCAGAGGGACTTTGAACAGCTACACGACCGCTACAAGTCACAAACTAAAGAAATGAAAGAAGCACATTCACAGAGAAAAATGGCAATGCAAGAGTTTTCAGATATTAACGATAGGTATGTGTTATCACCAATTTTGAAAAGACTACACAAATTCAGACTTATTTTATGATATCATGTGGGCAATAAATGCACAGTTGGAAATATAAGTAGGAACAAACATACCTTTATAAAATGGATTCTTTTCTGCAGTGTAATTTTTGAAATCCTGATTGCTTTAAAAAAATTTTATATTCTGTTTGTGTGTGTGGTCAAAAAACTGTTTTCTACCCTCAAAGTATGATCATAATTTTAATAACTACATACATTTGATCTTGACCTCTTTAGGGTGTCAGATTTAAGGTCTCAAAAACAAAAATTATCCCGGCTGGTCCGTGAGAAAGAAGAAGAAATTGAAGAAGCAATGCAGAAAGTGGACTTGATGAGGCAAGACTTGAGGAGGTCAGAAAAATCAAGGAAAGAGGTGAGAAGAACAAGACAAAAAATAGTCATTTTTGGAATGTGGCGACTTGTCATTTGTGTGGTGGTTAGTGGGTACTGTTAATGGTGTCCATGGTTTAGAACTTGTTGTTGAGTAGAAGACATAACTAGGCTATATGTATGCTGTTCAGTAATATCACCTTCACTCCCCCCCCCCCCCCCCTTCCTTCCTTAACACCTCCAGTTATTCGACAAATAACCAAATATAGTTACAGTAACATTATACAGTAAGATCTGCATGTACGATTTGTGTATACTCAGTAACATGTAAGATTTGCACACTTAGGATTAGGATTAGGATTAAGGTATGAAATATGGGTGTTTTGCAAAGATGTAGAAAAAAGTTGGCCCAGAACAAAAGAATGACTCCATGTAATCCTTATTAAGGTAACACTAATGCAGTGACCGAGGATTGTAACATGGCCCTTTAAGGTATTATGAGGGATGCATTCAGTAAATGCTAGCAGATTAGAAAGAAAGTTGATCTGGTGTCTGCTAGTATTTGTCTTAGCACCAATGTTGTGCATGTACTTTCATTCTAATGTTCTCACCTTGTTTATGAATTATTGTAAAGTTCATACTTGGAGATAAATTCTTTTGTGTATTCGCACCTCATAAAATAGTTGGATTGTTTAGTACCTTATTTGAAAACTATAAAAAAGTTATGTACGTATCAATACATTTGGTGACTGTGTTGCTATTTAGTGGAAAGAACATTATTACACGCACAAAAGTGTGAAGGCAATAAAGGATTTATAGAATGTTGTGCAGTGGTTCTGGAATGTCTATTACATTGATCAAAGTATTTATAGTACTGTATCTCATTTTATTGCTGTAAGAAGAAAACACACCAAAACACAAGATAGTTGAAAAAAAAAACCCTGTCCAAAACATTTACATGAATATAAATAGTTACAAGGAAGTAGTGATAGAGTGAAGTATTTGATGAATGTAAAGAACACAATGGTGGTGTACTATAAATCACGGCTACTTGAATTGTTGTGACACTCTTTACCTACAGCAAGCACTCCACACAATTACAATAGTGAGATGATTATTTCACAATCCATGCCTCACCCAATATACTCCGAAGTATTTGAAATCTACTTGACCTCACAAGTCCCCCAACACCTTTCATATCGAAACATTGACGTAATCTCATTGTGTTAGTGGTTGTACCAACAACTAAAATACATTGGTGATTCATTGATGAGACCACTTTAGGTGAATTCCACCCATACTTAAGTTGTAGCCAAAATGGTGATTTTGTGATCTACGTTTTAGAAATAAATATCTCAAAGTACAAAGAAATGTTTTGTGTGTTAGGTCTGTCTGGATGTTTTTATAACTAATAAACGTTAGTGAGTTTATGTACCTATGTGTTTGCCAAATGAAATCATCAACCTTTGGAAACAAGAGATATGTTGTAAGTATATGAGAAAGAGGGCTTAGTAGGATCAAAGAGGGATTAGTCAGATTATGTATAATCTTATCGTGAATCGGGGTAAAATAGTATCCTTACTTATGTTCATGGAATGCATTGAGGTATGATGTTACTCTATAAGTCAGAAACTTATGACATTTCCCCACATTTTGTGTCGTATTTTATATATTTTGTATATTTTATTTTGTGTTGTTTTAAACAGTTTGAAGCACAAGTTGAACAAATTATGTCAGAGGCAAGTAAAGAGAAGAAACTACGGGAACGCAGTGATGTGTATGCAAAACAATTAGAAGATGAAATGGAAACAATGAAGGTATCTTTTGGTTTACATTATACTATTTATATATTTTGTTTTTAGTTTGTGGATTTGTAGAACATTGTTATATGCCTATAGCAACTTTTTATTGTAATTCTGAAGAACATACTTGGCCTACCATACGATGTTTACCAAAGCCTGTTTTGTGAACTTTGGCAGAGTTAAGGCAGCCGAGATCAGGGGTAAGGAAGTTATAGTGCCATTTCAGAACTGAAGGCAAACAAAAGAGATGGTGATATTAGGGGAATGGAGATGAGTGGAGATGTTATATTAGAGGACAAGGTTGTTGTTACTGGTTTCATTTAGCATGAAAAGTGCTTCAGAAATGATGTATGAAAATGGCATGTGTTGGTAAAACACTTTGTGTCCCAATCAATCTCTGACAGAAACGAGCATTAGGACGTACACCAAGTACCAGTGGAATGAACCAGCAACAAGAACTAGCCAAGTTGAAAGCTACCATGGAGAAGAAAGATGTCATGTATGAAGAAAATTTATCCAAAGAAAGAGCCAGGCATACTTTAGAAGTCAATGTATGTATATAGTGATTGACTATTTCTTTGATAAACCATGTGGTCATTTGTGCTACAGATATTTTGTGGTTTTGTGAGGCAAAACAATCATGTCATGCTGTCAAGAATTTGATGTCTTTTGTGGTCTAATTGAGTATCAGGAAGGAATGGAGAGAATTTGTTGGTAACAAGAGGATGGTGGCACTCTCTGCATAGATATGAGAGAATTTATGAAATTTTGAGGATGTTGAAGACATTGAAAATGGAAATAAATATGTACAAAGTATATTGACAGTATGGTGAAGCTGCAAAAGTGCACAAGAAGAGACTCAATGTAGTAAATGGCATACAAAACCAAGTGCATGTAAAACTGATGTTTGTTTTTCCTGGTATTGTTTCCAGAGTTTAACAGAACAACTTCAGGATGCTGAAAGCCATGTAGAAAGCATGAAGAAAGAACTTTATGTGATGAGGGAAAAACTACAAAACACTAGGAAGGCTACTTTGTCAGAACATGAAGACAAAGTTGCTGACATCAAACGAAAGTATGACAGGGATGTTATACTACATCAAGAAGATAATAGAAAATTACAAACAGAAGTGGATAGGGTAAGGATAGAGATAAGTTAGTTTGTTGGTTGGGTCATTCAGAAGTTATCTCCTCCTCCCATTTACTGGTAATGTATATATGGAATAGGCCAATGGGTACAGTGAATGGTTCAGTGTTAATGGCCATGTTTGACAACATTGCAGAGGTGTGTGTGTGTGTGTGTGTGTGTGTGTGTGTGTGTGTGTGTGTGTGTGTGTGTGTGTGTGCGTGTGCGTGCTGTTTGTGTCAGAATGAGTGAATGAATATAGCCTAATGAGTCAGTGTGAATGAATGAATGAATGAATGGATGGATGGATGGATGAATGGATTGATTCAAAATTTAAAAAAAAAGTAGCAAAAACTGTCTTGTATTTCTGTTATCTTCTCATGAAATTTGCCAATTCCAAATAATTGACTTGTATTTTTATTTGATAATGACAGACCAATTCAGAACTAGACAGAATGATCAGAGCACACAGACAGTTGGAAGAAGAAATGAGAGAATTGGCTGACAAGAAGGACTCAGTAGCACATTGGGAGGCACAGATATCAGAAATTATACAATGGTCAGTACATACCTATCTCTGTTTTATGAAATGGCAGCCTATGATGCAAATATGAGAATTGTTATGTTTGTAATATCACTGAGGTCTTCCAGTTTAGATATGAATTAATAGGGAACAATGGCAAAGTAGAATTATGCCTGTAGTGCTTGTAATAGGAAAGTATGGTAAATTTTTTAAAGAGCAAACTATTTACGTCAGTGTGTTCTGAAGCAATGTTATCCATGCAAGGCAACAGTATTTTGATTTCATGCACAGCAGATATTCAATGTTGTTTTTCTTCTTTCTTTTTTAATAAAAAAAGAAGGAATTTTAAGTAGCAATTGAGTGTTATTAATGTCATCCAGATTCTATTTTCCAGACCAAAACAGTGTACCATGATAAAAGTAGAAAAAACATGCTAAAATATCTGTGATGCACACTAAAGTATTTTGTTATGTTATCTGATGCATTACATAGGGTGAGTGATGAGAAGGATGCAAGGGGATATTTACAAGCCTTAGCAACTAAGATGACAGAAGAATTAGAAGGATTAAAAGTAACTGGTATGGTTGGATCAACAAGGGTGAGTTACTACTGCGTTTGATTTAGTTCTACTTCACTTATTTCTAACACATCGCCTACATTTGTTTTTACTCATACTAATGTTTATTCCATCAATGTAAGATCTAATTTGAGGTACAATCACAAAAATAAAGAGAATTTTCTAGACACACATCATTGATATAGTGGTGTTTAGACATAATTAATCTTTTCCATTATTGATAGATGGTTAAATTTTTAAGACCACACAGTAGGATTATTTCAACTGTTACATTATGTTTTAGTACATATGGAGACATACTACCAATGATAGTAGGTTAACAGTTTGCGAATGTGAAAGTGTATTTTGTAGGTTCCCCCAGGCTATAACGATTGGCTCTGTTTTTTCATATGTGCATCCATAACATGCCATTTGTCATACTGACATTTCATCTATAGCATTGTTTGTGTACATAGTAGCATGTCTACATTCATCATTCATTCATTCATTCATTCATGCATTCATGCTTGTTTGATCACAGACAAGGAACTTCTGATACTATAAAATCATGTTTTTTTTATAGACATCAGTATGATTCCAACAATTCAAGGTTGTGTGTATATGATCAGCATAGAGTAGACCATGACAATATCAGTGATGAATTAATAATAGTGATAGTTGTTGTGTGTTCATAGCTATGGCTCATTTACCGTGTCATGCTAGAATTACTGTTATAAATGAATGTAACCAATGCAAAGTAAACAAATGGACTTGGTAGTTGTCTCATCAGTTCTTAAAAGTACTTGTCCTTGAAGTATGTTTTAGGTTTAGTACAAGCTGTTGAAAGAATAGTCATCAGATTGTTGAATTTGTGTATGTTGAAATTCATTTCCATTTTCTAGCCTGCTTTTATCAAGTCATGAACTGTTAACAGTTACACATTATTTTGTGTGAAGCTAACCCCAATTTCTTTTTTGAAAATAGAATAAAAATTGAATGTTTTTCCACTCATTATGAGTAGACTGTTATTTAGAAATTGTGTTGTTTTGTTGCTAGACATGGACTTTTGTCACATTTAATACATTAACTATATTTATGTTTTTTGCAGGAAAAAGACTGGAAAATGCGTCGTTCTCAGAAGCTAGATAAGATTGAACTATTGAACCTGCAGTCCAACTTACAGAGTGAGCTTCAAGCTAAAACATCAGTCATGGAAGAACTGAAAAGAGTACGGGCTCTTCTCAGCTCTGCTGAAAGGTACTAATCATGCTTTATATTAGTTTGTAAGATACGACATGGTGTGTCACACCTATCAGCCAGCACAGTAAAGAGAAGACTGGTTAGTGCTGAATGACACAACCTATAGTACAGTCTAGCTCTATGTAGTTATTGAAATTTATTAATTCATGTTTCCTTGTACAGTGTAGCATTTTAGTGTAAAGAACTGGTCTTGCAATATTTAAAACTATATTTTACAAGATGATGATAACGACGATGATGATGATGTACATGCACAAAAATGCCAACAACATTCAAAAGAAAGATATAACCTGCCAAAAAGTTAAACAGAGTGATAGTAGAATCACTTATATCATAACACACTAACAAAAACTAGAACATTGACTGAAAAGGCTTGTAAACTGTTAAGAACTACAATAAAAGTCAAAATAAAGAAGAAAGTTAGTTGCACTTTTGAGTTTTCTTTTTAATAAACCTGTAAGCATACAGGAGTATGTTGTAGATTGTATTAAAGTTTCTGCCCTCAAGCAATGTTATTTCACATCTAATGTCACTGACAACTTATTTAAGACTTCTTGCTTCTTTGTGTTTTACCAACATATATTTTATCATGAGCGTACACCTGAAGTGATGGTGATCAGTTGGTTAGAGTGACTGGCTTTTATTCTGATCAACTTTGCAGTTACCAATTTATTTCTGTTTGATCAAATCCTTATGCAAGATGTTATGATTGTTTTATCATAACTTGTTTGTTTGTTTGTTTGTTGTCCTGTAGTAAACTAGCAGAAGAAGAAAGTAGGAGTAGAGAGCTGTCAGGAGAAGTTGATAAGTTGAACACTACAATCAAGGAACTCAATATGAAGGTGGAAGATGTTGAGTGTAAGTAGATTATCTGTTTTCTTAGGTTTGACAGACACTGATAGGGTGGCAGAAATCTGGAACATGCTGAAGTTTCCTCCATGTATATTAGATGTTTTTGGTTGAGATCGGTTGTAAATACCAGGTGAAATTTGTGATAGTATCAGTCTCTCCATGTTTTGTTAAAAGTTTCAGAATTGTTTATAGCAGAGGGAAAACTTGGTAAAATTTACAGTCTTTCATGCATTGAATGTTATGGTAGAATCTAGTCATTGCCGGTGGTCAGTCAATAAACAATGGTGTACACTTGTTAACTTACAGCACCCATCAGACCAGATTCACAGATGTCATTCCTAAATTTCCTAAAGGAGTCATCCAGGTCTATGGAGGAGGTAAGTAACATATGTAATAGTTTACACTGTTAAACATACCTGCTACTTTGAGTATCGCTGAATTTCCAGTTAATCATACATCAAGCTACCTGTGAAGCTTACATGCTACTATCGGTATTGTTGATTCTTCCTTCAGTTTTATATCAAAATCTTCTTACCATGCTACTTATTTCAACCACACATCAAAGTGTCAAGTACCACGCTATATGAATATCACCAATATGCCAGCTTACGCAAAATGTTGACTCAGTCTAGCAACTTTTGAAAGTCCAACACCCATGGTGTCAGAACAATATGCTAATTATATATATTTGCATGTATTGTCATGACTCACCAGATGGTGTATGCTATATACAACAATGGGAATGCACTGTAGAAACTCTCATACTTCTAATATTTGAATGTATACAAATCCATATTTGTATTGATGTATGTTTGTTCGTTGGTTGGTGTTTTGTTAACTCTTCCTTCTTTTCAGTGTTTTACTGCTGCTTTATCTCATCATGTTTTGCTTTGTGTATTTTTCTCTCCTTTCATCTTGCTGTACCAAGGGCTTCATACACAGTACTTTTAACTTTGAGGTAATTCTTGTAGTAGATATATTTTTTTTATGTTATGTAGATTCTTTGATGTTTTTTTATCTTTTTCTGTTTGATTATGTATGACGTTGCAACCTTCTACCTTCTGCAATTAGTATATTCTGGTCAACTTATTGTTTATTTTTTGCATATGGACAGCTTTTATTTTGTTCAATGTATTTATGCTCAAATTTGTCTCTTGCATTTATATTTATTTATAATACTTTTTGTTATTTTTTAAATGCATCTCTATAAAGGAATGCGGTTGCAGAATTTTTTGTTTTGGATTTTTTTTTTTGTCGTAGTGCAACTGAAATTTGTATTTTGGTTACAGAGTGACCATGATGGTGAGGACGAAGACCATGGGATAAAAGAAGAGCCAGAGGAGGAGGAGGAGGATGATGAGGAAGAGGAAGAGGAGAAAAAAGCAGATGAGCAGTGGTATGAGGAACCGACACTCCCTGATAGGTCCAGGCGTGTTGCTGGTGAAGATGATATCAGAGAAAAGGTATTGTGCATTTCACGTAGGGTCTGGTCATTTTATTGTGAAATTGAAGAAAGTTGAATTTGGTAAGCAGGAACGTCATGGATATATTGGTTTCCTTCTTCTGATTGGTATCATCATCAACAAACTAATGTTAACGTCTTTGTTTTGTTTTCTCAGCTGCCACCCCCACCACCACCTCCAACACAAGTATACCCAACACCCAAACCAAACTTTGTGCACCCCAAACCTAAAGCCCATCAGTTTGTAGTCAGGACCTTTGGTACGCCAGTGAAATGCAATCACTGTACATCACTCATGGTGGGACAGGTCAGGCAAGGAACTGTATGTGAAGGTAAGACACTTTGATATGGAGGAAGTAGGAGAGGTGTGAATCTAGTTGGAAGATTCAAACCTTTTTGTACTCAATTACTACAGGTGTTTGTGTACTTGACAGTAGTTGATCTCTAAAGTGACTGGAAAATTACAAAATATGTCAGAAATTTGAAGTGATTTTAACTGGATGAACACTGTTAAGAGGATATGACATTTGTTTTTCTGTGTTTTGTCTATAGTCTGCCACTTTGCCTGTCACGTAGCCTGTGCTGAGAAGGCCCCAGCTGTGTGTCCCATTCCAGCAGATCAAAGTGAGTATGAGTATCCAACTTTATGTCAAGGCCTACCTTTCATATCGTATGAGATATGTCTAAAAATGACAATGATGTATATTTAAACAATTCCACCCAACCACTGTTTGATGAGATGAGATACTGCATTCATGAACAATTTAAGTTGAATCAAGAACATTTCTTTATGATATCACAATTTGCTCAGATGTTATATGTTAACTATTCTCCATTTTACAGCCAAAAGGCCGCTAGGAATTGATCCCACTCGGGGTATTGGCACTGCCTATGAAGGGTATCTGAAAATACCTAAACCTGGTGGAGTTAGGAAAGGATGGATGAGACAATTTGCAGTAGTTTGTGATTTTAAACTTTTCCTCTATGAAATGCCAGAAGGGAAAAATGCCCAGCCTACTACATACCTAACCAATGTGATTGATATGAGGTAGGAGTCATACTAGTAGGAGTTGTAACATATATTTTGTTTTAACTAGATTGATTTGACGTTTTGTGCACTGTACACTTTTAAAGCAGTTAAATTTCATTCATTATACTTGACAATTACAAGGTATAATTAGGTTGTAATAGATTTGATTAGATACAATTACATTGATATGAAGCCTATGTAGTGAAGAAGTTGCATGGCTCCAAAGAGATCAGTTAGGCTGTATACACAAACTTACTGTGTAAAAGAGCTATATTTGTAGATAATTGCCCATTCTCTAGTATTTTCTAAACATTGATACCCATCTTCTTGTGGTTTCTATCACATTGCCGTGAACATAATAGTACTGATGTTTCCAAAACTATCATCATCATCATATACAAATGTATAACTTTTTCCTAGTGGTTTCTGTCATATGTCCAAATATATATATGGATATAGTCACTGGTTCCAATACTGTCTATCACTAATAAACATAAATTTTTCCAACTGCAGGGATGAAGAGTTTTCAGTTAGTGGTGTTTTAGCTTCAGATGTTATACATGCCAACAAGAGAGATATTCCAAGTATATTTAGGGTAAGTCATGAATTGCTCACTGTCAGAGTCTGTGATTAAGAGAGGTTTACAGGTGGAAAGTACAGCATTCTCCATTCACTGATCACAACAACTTTACTTATGGATAGATTGACTCTGTAGTGTTTGGTAGAGAAATATGATCTCTGTGTAAATTATGAGAATATATGAATTGTTGTGTGTCCTTCTATTTTTACAGAGTGCATATGAAAAGAGAGTAACTCTTAGCAGAGTGACTTTGTACCATGACTCTTCATGATGCCATTCACACACTTTACATTGACCTTTCCCATGATGTCAGTCACCAATCCAAGTACTGCATATAAACCATTCTAGCTATCAAAAGAACCATAATGGTGAAATCGAATATTGTTTAATTTCAACAGATAACAGCATCACAACTGAATCCACCAGGTTTAAAGGCCCAGTTACTGCTGTTAGCAGACACTGAAAATGACAGAATTAAATGGGTTGGTGCTCTCTCTGAGTTACACAAAGTACTTAAGAAGAACAAGTTACCAGATAGGTCCATCTACAAGGCTAGAGAAGTGTATGACAGCTCATTACCACTTATCAGGGTGGCACAGTCTGCAGCTATTGTAGGTGAGTTGGTTTCATTAACAGGGATATCAACGACTGTCTTGTTTTAGTTGCAGAATAGTGATGGATGACACTCTGGGAGTAATGGTGGGGGTTATTAAACTTTACATCATGTCTTGGTGATGAACTTGCATGCCCCATCAGCTGCACTGCTGGGAAATCCAAAGGCTGCATTTCCCACCAAGTCAACAATGGCAGTATGGTCTACCTGGCATCCTCATTTGAAAACTCAGCAGGGTAGAAATTCTGACATTGTTGTAACCATGGAAACTGCGTGATGCATCATTAACATGGTAAAGGGGGGTCATTGCAGGTCACCTGTTCCGGGTTCCATGCGGTGAAGATGGAAAAATAATTGATTTTGTGCAAGTTAATTGAGTTGTGTTCAAAGTAATAATATTTGCCTGCAAGGATATGTCATGTTTGTCTGTAGTCTTTGGTAGTTTTGTACCCGTTGTGAAAATCTCTTTCCATGTTTGTTGTCAAGAGTTCACACGTGTAATGATGTTATGATTACAAGTATATGTATATACAATAGAAGTCACACTGTACCATTGTTACTCTTTCCACTGTATCATCCATATAACCACTGAAAAAAGATGTGGGCTGCACAGTGTACTTTTCATGAAGGGAGTAAAACAGTATTACGTGACTGAAATGTTCACTAATGGAAACAATGGAAAAAATAGCATCTGTTGACTGTTTCAGTTATTGGGGGATTTCACATTGGTCCAAAGCCATTGTTTCTTGTATAGAAAGAGAAGTCATTGACTAGCATATAAAACGAATCAGAATGAAATCAGATGTTTGGATTTGCAAGGTTCTCGTGCTGGGCGATTCAGGACAGCCCTGTCCACCATTCAAAGAAAATAGTGAGCACGAAAAGCTGTCATTTAGCACTACTCAGTCTGTTGTTCATGGCCATGGTCATTACTAAGTGCGTAATGTAAATACTAATTGTGGCACCTACCAGTACAGAATGAGATGAGATGTTTTGATCATCTAATGATTATATTGACTATTTTTACTACCACAGATCCTGATCATTTCCTTCTTGGTACTGAAGAAGGCATGTTTGGTATAGACTTAGCAAAGGATGAAATCTTACGTGTTGGAGATGGCAAGAGAGCATATCAAATAGAGGTTTTACATGATGAACAGTTGATAGTTGTTATTTCAGGTATTTATCACCTTTACTTTACATACATAGATTGCATTGGATTTTAGAGAGGTGTGTGTCTGTATACCTGTGCATGGATGTATAGTATGTAATCTATGTCTGTCTGTCTGTCTGTCTGTCTGTCTGTCTGTCTGTCTCCCTGTCTGTCTCCCTGAGGTGTACAAGTTTAGTTATGATGTAGTAAATAGGGTAAGTACTAGTATCTGACAAGTTGAGTAAGACAAAGATAGAGATGAGGAAGACAGTAGAGATGTTATATCCTACGTACATGTATGTGTTGTATATGCATGTACAGAGATTGAAATTAGAGTGAACTAGTGAAGAAAACAAATACATGTACATAACCTGTCAGTGTTACAAAATGACTATTTCTTGTTTTCCTACAGGCAAAGGAAGACATGTCCGTTTGTTTTCAATGACTGCCATGGAAGGCTATGAAATGGAGGGTATCAAGTTACAAGAAACTAAAGGATGCAGTCTTTTCGCTATAGGAACAATGCGACAGGGATCAACTACCTGCATATGCGCTGCAGTGAAAAGACATGTCTTTGTCTATGAACTGAATCGTACTAAGATTAGACACCGCAAAATACGAGACGTTATGCTGCCAAATAATGCACAGTGGTTAGGCATTTTTGGTGGACGTTTAATTGTGGGTTATATGTCTGGCTTTGGGATCTTTCCCATACAGGGACAGGGATATCCACAAAACTTGGTGAATTCAGAGGACCCATCTTTGAAATTCATTGTCACCAATCTGATTGATGCCATGTGTGCTGTGGAAGTCAACTCAAGGGAGTATTTGCTGTGTTTTGCAAGTAAGTAGTTATTTGTACAACACACACACTATCAGAGAGTATGGTATGATACAGAAGAAATACAACCCTTAACACTGAAGTAAAGCACTTTCTGTATGTGCCACACTCATTTATAGCATTCATATCAAGGGTAAAAATATACTCTTTCAATGACTTTTGGTGTATGTGGTCTTTTCTGCTAACCATCAACAGATTGGTTACAGTGCAGGATAGCTGGCACAACCATGAATGTACTTAGCTCTCATTGAGATCAAGAGAATATTAGATGGATTGTCATTGACCATTTACTTGCCTTGCACTGCTAACACTGTTTACAGATTGATTACATTGAGAGACACCTCATACTGGGCTAATGATTTAAGGCAATTGAAACAGTATATATTACACATGGTATGGATGCTATGAATGACTGGCAAATCATGCAAATATTTTAATTGAGCATTATGGGTTATACAGCACTAAATGTAAACAAAATAAAATCACAAAATTTGAAGTACTTGGTCTGGAGAAACGTGTCTATTCAGAAATATTACAGTATACAGCTACTGAACAGAGCTACTGAAGTGTAGAGCAAGTACTGTAACAACCATAGTCAAAGTGATCGATAGGGGTTACAGGTAACTGTATTGTCACTCTAAAACATAGTTGTCTCTTAGATCTAGATTTTACTGTTTCTGTCTCGGAGACAGACTTTCAACTGTGCAATAACAACAGTTTAGAATTATCATTGCTGATAATGAAAATAAAATTGATAATAGCCTTGTATTATAAAAAAGGAATCCTTCTGAAAGAAGAAGTGTGTGTGTGTGTGTTTACATCACTTGTTTGAATTTTGTAAATTAAGTTCAAATGTAACATTATGATTGGTTTTGTCTCTCTTGCCAGCTGTTGGAGTGTATGTAGATTTCCAGGGTAGGAGATCAAGGCATCAAGAGTTGATGTGGCCATCTCCACCAACAAATATCTGTAAGTAGGAGTATTCTAAACAGTTTATAATGATATCGTGTATTCAGTTTCAATCCTGTACTAAGATACCGTGGTGTAGCTTCATTTGATATAGCAATCACATACTATGCAGTCAAGTCACATACTATGCAGTCTTATAATGTTGTGTTTGTGTGTCAGCTCTCCACAGAGAGTTTCCACTAACAGATCAAGTGTAGGAATTCCAATAGAATACATAACTTTCAATTCACACTGTATCATTATTACTATTGGACGTTTGACGCTGAGTTCTTCAGGAAACATTTTCCAAACTGATTATGGGTAGTTGTCTGTTGTATATTTCATGTCTGTCACTCCAACAAAATGATGTAACATGTAACTTAAAAGTTAAGAATAGAACCGCAGAGTACAGGGCTAGATAGATAAAATACTCAGTGTTATCCACTTGATAAATTGCATGAATTGCTAGGATAAGTATCCTTCTCATGCCCCCAAGTATTTCCATTATCAAATATGTAGCTGGGAATTCCTGGATGTGTTTACTTGTTATTTTGCCAAGAATTTGTAGTTTTTGGGGTCAGTTTTCTAATAAGGTATCAAGAATTTGAAATGATATTTGTTATTCATAACAGGTTATGTGAAACCATATCTGACGGTATATAGTGAGACAGCTGTGGATATTTTTGATGTCCACAAGATGGAATGGTTACAGACAATCCCAATCAGACAGGTATGTGATAGAAACTAGACACCAACATATTGATTGATTTTGAAATGATATGATACGATACACATTGCAAACAACAGTAAAGTTATGCTGTAAATGAAAGTTGTTACCAACATAGTACCGTATACAACATGCCATGCAGAATTTGAGATTTTAAAGTTGGAAAACATGTTATGGTATGAAACTCAATCTGTGAAAATATATATTTGAATCAAAGAATATCCAGGGAGAGATGCAGTTAGTTGAATTTTGTTTAGTAAAATGCGAATCACATGCTTAATGAAGTGCATAAAAAACCCCACTTTAATCAATGTTTCAGTCTTACACAGAAGACCTTCCTCAGGAATCTGCATAAAATTACAATGAAATGTAAAATATGTTTAATAACTTTGTTATGTTTACCAACAGACCAGACCATTGTCAACTGAGGGCAGCATGAATGTTAGTCAAGTAACAGAAGGACACATGCCAAGACTTATATTCTTTAAGAATATACTCACTGGTAAGAATTCTTGTTTATCAACACCCTATTTCAGACAGAATGCTATAATAGTTCTCAAACAGTGTACATTTGTTATGAGTTGAGCTACAACCAAGCACAATTCTATTGCGTTTTGTAGAATATATCCACGTTTAGCTTTCACGTGTCCTTTCCTTTTACATTGAGGGTAAGAATGAGTTTATTGGCCATCACTTGCACTTTAACTTGTTGATTTCCGCCAATGATGGATATACCCCCCAATTCCCAGATTTGCCACCTTCCAAGAGTATATGTTGGTTGTCTATAGTATAATGCATTTCATGTCTTTTGACTTCAGCCGGTGATTCAGTGGACCTCCGAGTCCCAGATTTGCCACTTTCTAAGAGAAATATGCAACGTCAACAAAGTAAGAGACGTTTCTCCTTCAAGACAAGGGAAGATGAAAGAATGACGAGGAGGTACGTCTGTGTGTTTTCATCATCGTGGTATCCTGTACATTTCATATATGTCACATACAAGTTGTTTTTAACATCATATAAACGCACTTATCACAGTAAATGTTAAACACAACACCATCCATCAAATATCACAGGATACTGGACAAGTCCCACAACTTGTAAATGTTAAACAAGGCACCATCAAATATTACAGGGTACTGGACAAATGTTACAACTCATATTTTTCTTACCACGCACAGGAATATTGACAGGAAATCGTTAATCTCGGGTCCAAGTAACTTCAACCATATATCACACATGGGACCGGGTGATGGTTTACAGATTCTTAAAGATCTACCGGTGGTGAGTCTCACTTTGATTTATGACCGCTCTTCCACCTCAACTTGCACGGTCTTAAAACTGTCTACCTTAATCATGGTGTGTCATAGGAGTAGAATATGTCATCCTAACTGTTAAGGCTTCATATTAGTGGTTTCAAAACTATTGAACATTCAGGGTATAGTGTGGTTTTAGTTGGCACTGGTATTCACTTACAGCACACTTTACATAGTTGTTTGACATCTTTCCTGCTAATTCTCTATCCTGTAACCCATCATACAGCCAACTATATATTTCCAAGCATATCTGTGTTATCTAACAAAGTCATAACTCGTGTAACCACTTCTACTAGATTTTAACATGTACTTGTTTTTCAGTTTTTACTTTCTATCATTCATATATATTCCTCTGCATCACAAAATCTAACATCTCCATAATCATGTTCGTGTCGTTTCCATACTAATTTTGTATCTCACTGCTGACTTTCCCATTCTCTTGTCTTTTAATATCTATTTTCATGTCTCCGACATCTGTTCTTTTCTCTGACATCCATCTCTTGTCTCTGACATGTTTTTATGTCTCTGATTATAACTCTTGTTAACATTTATTTTGTTTGATGTTTTTCATCTTATTTCTGATTTGTGTTCTCAAACTCCTATTTTCTTATCTTTCTCTTCTGTTGTCTTATCTCTGACTTTTTCTTCTTTAACTTCTGTCTCTCTCTCCCTTTCACACACACACACACACACACACACACACACACACCTGACTTCTTGTCTCTCTCTCACACACACACACACACACACACACACACACACACACACACACACACCTGACTTCTTGTCTCTCACACACACACACACACACACACACACACCTGACTTCTTGTCTCTCACACACACACACACACACACACACACCTGACTTGTCACACACACACACACATACACACACACACACACACACACACACACACACACACACACACACACACACACACACACACACACACACACACACACACACACGACTTCTTTTCACCATATCTACCTCTTTGAAATTCCAGTCTATGACTGCCTCTGATATTCTTAGTGATATTCCAGAGGAAGGGGTATGTACCTAGTTTTACATTGTGCCTTCTGTGTTCATGTTGTGTCAAGTACACTTGTATAACATACCCAGTTTACTTTGCACATTCTGTATTGGCGCTCTATCACATTTATAATATGTATATTGTGTCTTTACTTTGCATGTCAGTGTTATCATTATTCCTTTGTCACTCGTGTTTATTGTGTTTGTATTGTGAATTGAGTTTTTGTGGAGTAAAGATTGAAATTTAAAAAAATTAATTTAAAAATACCAGTGCTGTGAAAAGTTTAAATAAAGAAATGCTGGTGTCAGGGTTATTTGATTAAATGGTTCAAAATAAGTACTGTAGATAGGTGTGAAATATGCATGGGCAATTATTCATTTCAGTGTGAGTGGCTTTAGATGTGCAATTTATTGTACAACTTGTTATTTTTATCACTCTGTATAGTAACTTCATTGAAAACATTGAACCTTTCATGTATACAATATATTCATGTAACTTTTCTATCCAATCTCACCAGGCTGTCCGCCCGACTGATGAGTCGCAAAGACGCGATATAGAGCGGGTCAAAAGTATGTTTCAACCACCAGTCACAGCAAATGTCCAAGGTGGTGGGGGAGGCGGAGGCGGTGGCGGCAGCGAAAGAGGAGCACAAAGACGACCTTTAAGCACAATCAGTGCTACACCATCACTCAATGGAAACCCACGGGATTCACCAGGGGGTTCTCCACGGCGAGGGGGAGGACCACCCTCTGATGGATCAACATCATCTTCACAAGACAGCTACCAGAAAAATTTCTCATTAGCAGAAGATGAGAAAGACTGCCCAATAGATCTGTCAGAATCACCCAGGCATTCTATAGGTTGGTTTGAAGGCTTCTATCTCCTGTCTATTTTGAACAGTAACTAAATTGATATTTTGCTTTGGAAATCCAAGTTGTGGTCAATTGATATTATAAATTGAAAACTGGGTAAATGGTTTGGTTATATAATCATATACTTGCAAGAACTAAACAACATATCCTGTTTACCCCCTTCTCCCCATAACTCTGTGATATCATATCAAGTGTGAGTGTGTGTGTGTGTGTGTGTGTGTGTGTGTGTGTGTGTGTGTGTGTGTGTGTGTGTGTGTGTGTGTGCACATATGCACGCATGCATGCATGTGTGTGTATCAGTTGACTAGATACAACCAGTGCCATGAGTATACAAATACAAAAAGCACAGTTGAAATTTTGAACTTGTTGATTTTAATGTTGACTGACATTGGTCTTATTTTCTCGTTGCATATTTCAGCTTCTAACAATAGTTCAATGAGCAGTCCACCAACCCCACACAGGACAAGTTATGTGGATCCAGACCAGGGCTCACTGGGTTGGGACAGTTGAACTAGCTAGCTGTCAATGACAAAAAAAAAACACAACAAAGTACCATTGTAAATAGCACCCAAGGCCATTTTATAGAAGGGACCTTATTTCAGAAGTGCAGCAGTGGAAGTATCGTAGTTTGAGATGTTACTTGCATTAATGCACTTGCTGCTTTTGGTGGTGTTTTTTTTTTTGAAGAAGAGAATAAGTGTTGATAAAGAGTTTACTAACTCCAAAGTAAACTTATTGCTGTCTACTGAGACACAAAACAAGACAAGACAAGATATATGCACATTATATCGTACAATTTGGGTGTGTTTTTTTACCCGTTGTATTGCCAGACATTTATTTTGCAAGTCAACAGAAGTGAGTCCTGTCCATCATCATAACGCCGAGAGAGCAACATACACAACATTGGAACAAGTTAAACTGGTAATCTGTCATCTCTAACGTGTATATACTGTGAATGCTACATGTACTGGAAACCAGTCAAAAACGCAACAAATCCAGTAGAATGTGTGAATCAAAACGTTATTAAGGTCATTTTATTGAGGATGGTTAAAGTAATACTCGCCATGTATTGAATGAACACTGTTCCTGTACGCCGTCAGATTGATAAAATCAAATGAAAAGACCTTGCAAGTGCATCACCTTGCATTATGTGTTGAATCATATTGCTAATATAACAAAAGCCAGTGTATCGGCTAAATTATATACTCTGTAATGCTAATATTTACTAATGAATTCGAAAAGTTGAAAAAAAGGTAGCCAAATAATAAAAAAAAACAGGACACAATGTAGAAATGGTAATTTAGTCTTTTTAATAGCTAAGAGTTGAATTATTTTTGTTATTTAATATGCTATCAGAGCTAGAGAAAGAAAGACAAGGTGAAGTCGTAACATTTTGAAAAGTGATAACACTAGAGAGGTAGTCAAAGATAATTATAATCCTACAACAAAATGCATATATATATATTATTAATTGCTTTGCTAGGAATATTATCAAAGGGGGAAACAGTTTTTTTTAAAGGTTTCCTTTGTCAGTGTGGAGAAACAAAGGCAACTAAGTCTGTGTGGTATACTTTGAATATGTTATTGTGTACACAGAGACAAATCAAGTCAAGTACAAACTACATTCTCTCTCTTCACTTTTCAATCATGGTTTGGTCCAATATATATGGATATCACTGGAGAAGACTAACAGAAAGAATGTAATGCAGCCATTTTTATATAGTGTAGGTCTTAGATTTGTATGGCTGAGGGACGACATCATAATTGTCACACTCACAGACAGGTTGACATTTTACTTGTACAGGGTGGGATGGCAACATAGAAGACATTGAATCAGAACATAACATACAAGACATTTAATGACAACATAGAAATTCAGTTGAACGGGTACATACCAGAAAGAATATTTGAACCAATGCAACATCAGACGAACATACACAACATAACTTAGTATTCAAGACATAGTTTAAGAACATACAAGACATAGAATTAGAACATACAGAAGTAGAATCAGGATACAACACAGAACATAGAAGTAGAGCATGCAGAACATAGCGTTAGAACATAAAGTACATAGAATGAGAACATACAAGACATAGACAGCCAAGGAAGGCTGTTGCTATTTCAAACCATGTCTCTGTCATACAACAGTTTAAATGTTGAGATTTTGTTGTTGTTGCAATAATTAGCCTTTATTTCAACTCATTAACACCCCTCAAATACAAGTGTTGTTTTCCTCCTCCAACCAGTACAAGTCTTATTTATTATAACAGGGGGGTGGTAAGGGTCCAAACATTAACTGCATTGCCAACAGCAACGTGTACACTTGCTGTCTTCCATACACACTTTGTATGTATCATCTTCTTTTCTTTTTTTTATTTGTATATGTACAGTCTTTACACCAGAAATGTGTTTTTCTTGACTTTCAGACTTGTCTCCCCATGTCAACCCTTCACACAGTAACCTAGTATATTGAAACATAGTATTTCTAGGAAAGAATTCTTCATTAAAAAAAAAAATCATGTGTGTGTTGGTAGAGATGGAATGCAAAGACACAATATAACTTTTTCTCATTTCTGATGCAATTCTTGTTGAATTCTGTCAAAAGAGAGTCCGTGTATGACTTATTACCAGTTTTCACCTCTAGCTTATTATTAGAATTATTATTGTAACCTTGATTTTGCTGGAAGTCCTATGCTTGGTGAGGACTCCCCTCATCAATGGTGCTAAATGTGTGTTACGAGGGAAGGCAGTTGATTTCAAGATGTTTGTATAGTTAGTTCGTAAGTAATTCATGGGTTCACTTTAATTTCTTGATGCAAGTATCATTTTATTATCAGATTTGACCGTGCTGTATTTTGCTTTTCTCTTCTATTTTATTTTATTTTTTTGGAATGTGAAGCTAGACATGTTTGTACTGTTGCTAGTTTCCATCCCATAATCTGTAACTATGACAACAAAAAGATGTAGGTACAGTAATTCCAGCCTGTATATGTAGATCTGTATAAAACTTTAGTTGCAGGCAAATTTAGCACACTGTCTGTATTATATTTCTGTATTTACTAGAAGCCAGGCACATTGTTGTGTCTTTTTTTGTTGTTTTGTGTTAGACTATATTTAGGCATATGTGATTAAGTTTAAAGTTTAAAGTTCAAAGTTCAAAGTTCAATCAGGCATCTGTCAGTGTAAGTTATGACCTCACAACACATAAAGCAAATCATTGAGCAAACCAGACAACTTTTAAATCTATGCATTATGTCAACAAAAGCAGAGTGCCAGTTTCTGTCCCTCTCTCTCTCTCCTTGAGCTTTTCCAGTGGTAGACTAATTATTATTATTTTTTTTTAAATAAACAAATCATTTGAAATTTAGCATGAATATTATTTGAGTAAACAAGTCATGTAATTGTATTATGTTTTTCTCCCCATTTACAAGACGTCAATAAATAATTTGTGTAATATAAGGCATTTTGTTGTTTTGGTCAGTTGTTATTTCATTCTGATGTTTATTGTGTGTATTAATGTTGCACCAAGTGTTTTGTTTTAACTGCAATATTAGAGTGTACATAGATTTAACAAGAAGCCTGGCAACTATTGATAGTGGAGACATGCTTTTAATTTTGGACCATTGCTTTATGGAGTCAAAGATGAGGACCATCATGGGGAACACTCAATATTGGTAATTTGGATAGAAGTGCGCCCTCACAGGTCAACTTAACATTCCTTGTTAACCACCTGTTATACCCCATAGACCTCCTTGGTGGAGGGTCTATGGTTATAGTATTACCGATCAGTTATTCATTTGATACCATCAGTGTGATTACATTAGTCACATCATAAAATTTATATAATTATGGTCAAATGGTTAGAGTGACCAGCTTGGAATTTGCAGGTTCAAGTGAATTGAAAGATCTTGCTATATTTTACTGTCCAAACACATACAGGATGCCACAAACTAACTCAAACTGTTTAACTGTATGGCTCAATATCTGTTATTATTCATTATCACTTTGCACATTGAATACATACAACTGCACTGAACACATGTAACACACACCACTAACTGGACATGTTTAGCACACACCACTAGACACGTACTAGTATATTCCATGTCTTGCACACAATATACAAATCTGACAATATTGTGATAAAATCAACAACTTAATTCTTTATTTTTTTTAAATTTCATTTCTCACCCCAAACACAACAATTGAATTAACATTTGAAAAGATGGAATGGCCTGAAAATTACAAGTACATTATACGATACAGGCAACTATAAACTGTTTAAAAACATAATACGCAAAACAAAGTAGACATTGATTTACAAGGCAATCAACAAATGGACACAGCTGAATATATATAATATATATCATTATTTGGACATGTGTAGAACAATGTTCACTCATTGGAGATCAGTTTCTAGTCTATTGTCACACTAGTGGTGGGTTGACATCCAAGTATGTTACTAGAGTTACTGTCACTCTAGTGGTGGATTGAAATAGAGTACGCTACTATAGTAACTGTCAATCTAGTGTCACACATACCGTGTGAGGCATAGGCAGGTCAATTATCAAAGGTAAGATCAATTTCCATGGCCAAAGTGTAAGAACAGCTTGTCAATACTATATAACAAGTCAATTTTGTTAAGTAGAATTTAATCTTTGTAATTTATCAAAGTATCACTCTGGAAACAGCTAAATTCAACACAGTTTCTAGACTGTAAGATATGTAGTGTCACTCCGCCCTCATGGCATACCTTACAGACTATACACTTTCAAACCGAGGATTTTCCAGCAGTCTTTTGTTAAAGCAAAGTTTTATGTCATTGAAGACTGGATGAGAGATTCACAGAGGGCGCTGTTCATGACCAACATCACAAATGACAGGCCTGATAGAGAGTACTTCCCTGGTCTGAAGGTGCAACATCTGCTACAAGCAGGTTTGCATTGACAGTTCTTTTACAGGGCTGTTTAAAAAAGGCCAATATTTTCAAAAGTCTAAAGAGATATGTAAATAATTCTAAATGTGAACAAAGAATTCAACTTGGCTAAACATGATTTCAATACATAGATAAAACTCTCCTACAAGACATTTCAACAATATCAAATACCAATTATCTTGTACTCATTATGACTCTCTGCTGCACCAATCATATTTGCAATTACTAACAACAATGTCCCTTTTCATGTAAATATCTCTAAATCTAAAAATAACTTGTTTCATGTAAACATATCTAAAGCTAAAATTACTAACTCCTGTATTTTTTTGTAGTATGTACTGTGTCTAAGACTATATGCTATCATAATCTGAAATGTCCCCTTGTCATACATCTATGACTACATTCTTAATGAATGAACAAATGAATGAATGAATGAATGAATGAATGAATGAATGAAGCATTTCAATCTCATCAATGAGATGTTTTGACTTTCACTCTTCATTCATCTATATCTGATAACATAGATCCACAGTGTTTCTGTATCTTTATCTGTTTGAATACTGGAGACTGTCTCACAATTGAGCAAAAATCCTCCAGGAGGGATGTGGGCACATTGTTAGTTTTAATCACACAGATCACAGAGTGATGACAATGCAGACTTAAATTGTTCTGGTGATTTACAGTGGACTCTGTTAGTGCATTCCAATATTTTATGACTCTGAGATCATACATCTGATAACAAACAGATCCACTCTGAAATCACAGACCATGCTTTACACTCTACTAAAGTCTCAACTGAGAGACAGTGGTAAACTGGTGAACTCCATTGCAAAAAAAAAAAATTATCTCTGTCACCAATTTCAATCACTTTGTTTAGTTGGATGTTATTACTGTATGAAAATAACTGAAACTGGTACACATGGTAAATACTACTCCTGGCTAACAATATCAGATTTTACAAATGATTCCTTTCAATGTCACAAGTCGTATATATTTTCTCTGCCATCCCATAGAGAAACAAAGGGAATCGATTATTAGAATTCGGCATCAACTAAGTGATCATGTTTTCATTTTTATTGTTGATCTGACTGAATTTTTAAGCACAGATTAGTAAAACCCCAGTATCAGTAATATGTCCTTTATTCTTCATGAATCCACATCTACATTATCCACAACCACATCACGTCTGATTTGACAGTCTCTCTTTGCTACACACACCATCATGTCTTGACATAGATTCCAGTAACATGACTGTTAATTATTGATGTGTTCAGCAATATACTTATACCAATGAATATGATCTATCCATCCACAGTTTATTAACCTTAATGGCATATCATTTTTATTGTGATGGAAGCAACCTGTTTGTCTAAAATGCTGCTATGAATTGGTTAGCTTCAAGTTTCTCCAAGTAACTGTAAAAAAAAGAGAGAGAAAGGTTTAATATTCAGACACTGTCAGATAACTCGTTAGAGCAAGATGATCAAATCTTTTACACAATATGCACTATAAAGCTTTCTGAACAATGAATATTCCATGTTTTCACTGAAGGTAATAAGCACTTAGGAGTCATGAATATTCATTGTTCATCTATTGCATATGTATTTTCACTGACTCCCATGAGGGAATGAATGTAGACAACAGCAAAAATCTCCAAATAAGGACCATGTTCTACTTGATGTTTCTCTGAAATCGTGTGTAATGTAGGCGACTTAAATTGAAATGACGACTCTTCAGCACCTATAGTTTACAAAATGCCACTATTGCCTGGAGTGGTGTTCCCCTTTAAATGGTGAAAGAGATGGACAAGGTGAACCTCAGATATTGCAATTGTTGAGAATTGTCTAGAAACATTTTCTTAACCATAGTGGTGAAGTGTTTGTGGTACTCAGGTCAATATCAACTATAAACCACACTTAGTACCAGACTTTGAACCAGTGATAAACATCAGATGGTGGTAGGACTTACCTGGGGTTGTATTGCTCAACTCTACCTCTAAGAATATTAGGACCTAGGAACTGGCTGAGTTGATTCAAGCACTGACTGGCTGCACTGCTGGTTAAGGCATTATCACAAGACTGAAAATAGACAGATAATAAAATCAGACTCAGAAAATTATTTTAATTCCATTGTACATAAATACAGTGTAACGTACAAGTCAGCAATCATGCTCTACAACAAACTGACAAATGTGATATATACAATCTTTATGTCAGTGACTCCTAAATTACTTTTCCAAAGACTAGTGTCTATTTTAACTACGACTTCCATACATTATTTCTACAAAAAGTTCATGCTAGTGACATGACAGCCACAGTAATAGCAAGCACTAGTGCAAAAGCCTTTCCACAGTTATAGCGCCCTCTAGTGACATACTTTCCAAATAATTCCACCCTTGCGTGACAAATACATGTTTTAGACTAAAACAATTTCTGTACTTCCATCTTAAAACAATACAAAATAAACTTACCAAACTGTAAAAGATAGGATCTATAAACACTTCAATATGAGGCTTGAAATAACGCTTGCCTATATTTTTAGCAATGGTTGGTAGCTAAATAAAACAACATCAAAACATAAACCATCAGTGTTAGAAACTGCAGTTCTCAAAATTCACACTCATAGTGAGGTGGTGAAGAGCAACTCATGTGTGGGATGCCATCCTTTACTAACTATAAACATACTTTACATTAACACTCTCCTTACTCCCTCATCTCTTTTATTCACGGTTCAGTTTGAGATCTTACTCAGTCTTTTCAAAGAAAACACATTTCAATAGGAATATAATCAATACTTTGACACCTACATGTAATGAAAGTTACTTAGAAAAATATCAATCTATGTCTATTCTTACTTATCAGTAACTATATAATTAGAAAATGTAGGAGTGACATCTCAAAAGTATTTACATGGTTGGCATGTACAACTAATTGCTGTCCTTTGGGTCTATCATTTCTTTTTGCTCAATGTAGCAAATTGCAAGTCATATCACCAGCAGATTTCAACACATAACTTTGATTGTAAGTTGGACACAGTGTGTGGTATTATAATAACTCCTGACCAATACTACTAGTCAACAGCCTAAAACTCATACCACATTTTACCTTTGACCTTAATGTAGCACCTTATATGGCCAGGTATCACAGGAAGTCACATGACTGGCAATCAAATTACTCATTGTCATGTGACTAACCGACAGCCAATTAGGTCTTTGATACATAGACAGTATTGGGTGCAAATTCTACTTGAATAAGAAAATAGGAGAAAGCAGACAAAATCAACAAAGTCTACTACTCACAATTTTACAAACTGTTTCAAGAAACTGTACGTGTTGTGTATAGTGACATTTTCTGGCTGCCTCGGCAACAAAAGGTAAAAGTTCAGACACCTTGGCTATTGACGTCTGAATGGTAGATAACTCAGTCAATAAGATGACACATCTACAGACAAAATACATAGAAATGAAATATTACAACATCCCTTTGTTTTATTGTATGGCAATTGATAACACAACATAAAGAGTAGCTGTTCAAATTGCAGCAAAATATATTAAATCACACTGACATTCAACAAAGTACTTTCCATATTCTGGTAGTATTAAATTTGATAAAAAGAGCTAAGTTTGGACATGAATTTGTATACACTTACCCATCACACAGCTCCCATGGTTCTGCTGGTCTTCTAAACTGATGGTCCATACAGCCTCCACTCCTACCCGTACCCATCTTTGGTGCCAATGAACCACATGAATACATCTGTAGCCAATACAAACATGATTATAATAATCTTTGTTTTGATGGAACATGCCCTTACTCAATGAACCACATGAATATATATGTACACTGTTTGTCTGTAAATGTCTGTCTGTCTGTGTCTGTAACTGTCTGTCTGTCTGTCTGTCTGGCTGTAGTTTTATAAACCATGTAACAAAACACTGTACCTGTTTATCTGTATGTAGTTCCATGTCATTATCCCGAAGTTTCTTAACAACACCAAATGTCGCTGGACCTTTTTCCAAGTTTTCATATTTTTCTGTTGTACTTGACTGTTTATCCAGGTCTTGGATACCTTCTCTAATTTTTGCAAACAACAAATCTGCACTTTCTTTACCTGTTAAATGACAGAAATGAAAGAATAAAGGAGTCCAACAATTACATCAAAATCAAACAAACCAAATACAAATATTCACAGTTACATCACAGCACATAAAAGTACAGTGCATTACAGTTACTTCACTTGTACAAATTTAATACAAGTCTTACCATTTTATGTCAAGATATATTCTAAAGATGAATAGCAGATTAAATGTGTGTGTGTGTGTGTGTGTGTGTGTGTGTGTGTGTGTGTGTGTGTGTGTGTGTGTGTGTGTGTGTGTGTGTGACACACAGAAATGAAATCTTACCATATGCCTTGGCTACACTGGACAATGCAACAGCAGCACCTTGTCTTACGGAAGGGATGTTGTCTTGTAGATTGCCAAAGAATAGTGGATACAAAGGTTCCATATGATTTCTAAGGGGTACACAGAAGTAAGGAAATTCAAATATTAGAAGAAAAAAACACAATACTTTATATTTATCACTACAATTACTAGGAAAATAAACACTGACATGTAGTAGACTTAATTGGATTCATACAATGACTTCATAGAGTGTATTCAATGACAATGTAGTAGACTTACTTGGATTCATTCAACGACTTCACAGAGTGTATTCAATGACAATGTAGTAGACTTACTTGGATTCATACAATGACTTCATAGAGTGTATTCAATGACAATGTAGTAGACTTACTTGGATTCATTCAACGACTTCACAGAGTGTATTCAATGACAATGTAGTAGACTTACTTGGATTCATACAATGACTTCATAGAGTGTATTCAATGACAATGTAGTAGACTTACTTGGATTCATACAATGACTTCATAGAGTGTATTCAATGACAATGTAGTAGACTTACTTGGATTCATACAATGACTTCATAGAGAGTATTCAGTGACAATGTAGTAGACTTACTTGGATTCATACAATGACTTCATAGAGTGTATTCAATGACAATGTAGTAGACTTACTTGGATTCATACAATGACTTCACAAAGTGTATTCAATGACAATGTAGTAGACTTACTTGGATTCATACAATGACTTCATAGAGTGTATGCAATGACAATGTAGTAGACTTACTTGGATTCATACAATGACTTCATAGAGTGTATTCAGTGACAATGTAGTAGACTTAATTGGATTCATACAATGACTTCATATAGTGTATTCAATGACAATGTAGTAGACTTACTTGGATTCATACAATGACTTCATAGAGTGTATTCATTGACAATGTCATAGACTTACTTGGATTCATACAATGACTTCATAGAGTGTATGCAATGACAATGTAGTAGACTTACTTGGATTCATACAATGACTTCATAGAGTGTATTCAATGACAATGTAGTAGACTTACTTGGATTCATACAATGACTTCACAAAGTGTATTCAATGACAATGTAGTAGACTTAATTGGATTCATACAATGACTTCATAGAGTGTATTCAGTGACAATGTAGTAGACTTAATTGGATTCATACAATGACTTCATAGAGTGTATGCAATGACAATGTAGTAGACTTACTTGGATTCATACAATGACTTCATAGAGTGTATTCAATGACAATGTAGTAGACTTACTTGGATTCATACAATGACTTCATAGAGTGTATTCAATGACAATGTAGTAGACTTATTTGGATTCATACAATGACTTCATAGAGTGTATTCATTGACAATGTAGTAGACTTATTTGGATTCATACAATGACTTCATAGAGTGTATTCAATGACAATGTAGTAGACTTCATTGGATTCATACAATGACTTCATAGAGTGTATTCAATGACAATGTAGTAGACTTACTTGGATTCATACAATGACTTCACAGAGTGTATTCAATGACAATGTAGTAGACTTACTTGGATTCATACAATGACTTCATAGAGTGTATTCAATGACAATGTACATGTAGTAGACTTACTTGGATTCATACAATGACTTCATAGAGTGTATTCAATGACAATGTCATAGACTTACTTGGATTCATACAATGACTTCATAGAGTGTATTCAATGACAATGTAGTAGACTTAATTGGACTCATACAATGACTTCATAGAGTGTATGCAATGACAATGTAGTAGACTTACTTGGATTCATACAATGACTTCATAGAGTGTATTCAATGACAATGTAGTAGACTTAATTGGATTCATACAATGACTTCATAGAGTGTATTCATTGACAATGTAGTAGACTTACTTGGATTCATACAATGACTTCATAGAGTGTATTCAATGACAATGTACATGTAGTAGACTTACTTGGATTCATACAATGACTTCATAGAGTGTATTCATTGACAATGTCATAGACTTACTTGGATTCATACAATGACTTCATAGAGTGTATTCAATGACAATGTAGTAGACTTACTTGGATTCATACAATGACTTCATAGAGTGTATTCATTGACAATGTAGTAGACTTACTTGGATTCATACAATGACTTCATAGAGTGTATTCAATGACAATGTAGTAGACTTACTTGGATTCATACAATGACTTCACAGAGTGTATTCAATGACAATGTACATGTAGTAGACTTACTTGGATTCATACAATGACTTCATAGAGTGTATTCAATGACAATGTGGTAGACTTACTTGGATTCATACAATGACTTCATAGAGTGTATTCAATGACAATGTACATGTAGACTTACTTGGATTCATACAATGACTTCATAGAGTGTATTCAATGACAATGTAGTAGACTTACTTGGATTCATACAATGACTTCATAGAGTGTATTCAATGACAATGTAGTAGACTTACTTGGATTCATACAATGACTTCATAGAGTGTATTCAATGACAATGTACATGTAGACTTACTTGGATTCATACAATGACTTCATAGAGTGCATTCAATGACAATGTAGTAGACTTACTTGGATTCATACAATGACTCCATAGAGTGTATTCAATGACAATGTAGTAGACTTACTTGGATTCATACAATGACTTCATAGAGTGTATTCAATGACAATGTACATGTAGTATGGTAGACTTACTTGGATTCATCAGGGAAACAGAATACGAAATTACCACATGCAATGCATGCAGCATCACGTACAGGCCAGCTATCGTCCTTGAAACATACCAATAAGGCTAGTAACAATGGATCCACATACGGTCTCACACAATTTTTGTCAATCTGTTGGACAATAGAGTGGAAATAGCTTTACATACATCAGCAACATTCAAATTTCTCTAATTTGAAGTAATTCGCAGGCAATATCACAAGCATTCATGCAAATGCCCCAAGTACACCACATTTGCACTTATGCATCATGGGGCTCTGTCATATTATAATATTAGATATTAAAACTAGCACATACATGATAACTTCCATGTCTAAATTTATTAGTAGATCTTCCCTTTGTCAAATTTCAACTAAGAATCTTGGCTAAATCCTAGCATACACTTACCTTTGAGCCTAGTTCAGCAATACAGGCACAGGCTGCCTCCCTGACTGCATGATTATCTGCCTCAGTCTGTGATATGTAATACCCCACCTACAAAACAGGTACAGTAACATTTCATTTCATTTGAAACTGACAAGTTACCATTCTAGTCAGTTTTCTACCTCACCAGATGTCAATTTTATTCTATTTCTTCAGAGTTGTATCTTTCTAAATCTTGGATAGTTTGTACACTTACTTTTCAAGAATGAATGGGTACTGTTTCACTGTAGGAATTATCAACATTTGATCTGTTTGATCACTCCAGTCACTTCATAATTTCATTTTCAAGCAGTTAACTAATTTTTTGAATGGCACTCACTGTGTCTTTGATGTAAGTTTCTACAAGTTCCTTGCCACGATTCCCTGTCACTCGTCTCCAAGTTTCCTGAGAGTAAATCCTGACCCCTTCAGCTACATAATACCTACAGAAAGCAGTAATATCATCAAGGATGCAAATTAGTTATGTAATATACACACCACAGTTATCATACTACCTATGGAAACCAGCAATACCATCAAATTATGCAAATTAGTTAATTGTAATGTATGTGTACATCCGTCATTCAGTCATCACAACTAATAGATCCATTAAGTTATTTGCTAATATTCCAAACAAGCATTGTCAAGATATTGCCTAGTCAATTAATTATGCATATAATTCAATAACATGAAAAGATACATCTTTATGTACTTTGCTATCAAATAAATACTCACACACACACACACATAACATGCATGTGTGATACATACACACATACATACACATACACGTACATACATACATACATACATACATACAATACATACATACATACATACATACATACATACATACATACATACATACATGCATATATACATACATACATACATACATACACATACATACATACATACACATACATACATAGAATACATACATACACATACATACATACATACATACATACATACATACATACATACATACATACATACATACATACATACATACATACATACATACAAACATACATACATACATACATACATACATACATACATACATACATACATACATACATACATACATACATACATACATACACACATACGTATGTACATCCATCCATCCATCCACACATCCATACATACATATAAAATAAAAACAATAGCTAAGTTGTAAAGCAAGACTGACCTGTTAAGGCACATTCTGGGAATCAAAGCAGGGTAAAACTTTTGTCTTGCTTCTTCATTGGGTAGATTCACCAGAAATTGTCTTGTTGCTAATGATGCTGCTAACCTCACCTAGTGTTGTAAACAGTTATAATTAATTTGAAATAAAATCAGGGCAACTCTAGTGTTCAAGAAGGAAAATATAAAAGTTGCAACTCCTCCATAAATTGAATGAAATTGGAGAAATTTTGGTGTCAGAAATAGGGCTGTGAATGGATGCACTGACCAATATTGGTCTTTCCTAGAGCCTTTAGGGGCAACATCAAAAGTTCAATATAATATATCTAACTTAATTGCTTAAGTTAGGTCCCAGACCCCCCCACCCCCCCATCTAACTTAACTGACCTAAAATTGAAAATCGTTTCAGACTCGTACTGTATACTTCCACTTTCAAACAACGTACCAATATAATACTGAATTATAAATAAAATAGAAAACCATTTTAACTCAGAAAAATACTTTTATTGAAAACCAACAGAACACAACAACACTGAATTTACACGTCAAGTCACATTGATTACTAATACTGGTATGTCTGGTTTCACTTTCTTTTTTGAAATGGGAGACATTTCGTGACTGGGTGTAGGCTCATCAGCAACACTTTAATCGGATGATTTTTGTTTAACTGAAAAATACAGGGCCGGTCGGGAAAGTGTAGGAATCGCCTTTGTTAACTCGTTCGACTAAATTGATTGTACAGATAGATTTGATTCATAAAACTTGACAAGATGTTTTGCAAACAGCAGGATACCACTTCCCATTAAAGGCCATTCCAAAGATTAGATCGGATGAAGTAACCATTTTCACTGGAGTAAAGAACTATATGTAGTAACATTGCAATTCAAACTGTAAAACATTTAACTGTCTCTGCAAAACATAGTTTCAACTAGAAATTGTATTTACCAGCTCTCATGCTTTTTAGCCTTCAAGTTGTTTCTGTCAAGTCGTATATATTCGCACGTTTCCGTTGATTTTGACTGTGACATCGCACCACGACAGCCTGATGAACACGTTGACGCGGCGGCCACGGCTTTCACATGCATGTTCCAACTATCATCTACAAACATCTATAAATCTGTTTATTTATAATTATTTCAGGCGATCGAACTTTTGATTTTCAGGAAGGATTGAATCAACATCAGTCGAACGATCAACTTGTTGCGAGTGTAGAAATAAACATTCGCAATACCACGCTATCTACGACAATTTAGTCCAAGTTGAGAGGTCACATCAAACATGACATCTCATCGGTAATTTCCGGATTTACATTCGTATTAGTTTCACGTTATAACTTATGGCCTAACTTAGAACCTTCGCGTAGGTGGATTTTGGCAACGTCTTCTCCACATAGTCTATTGAAATCAATTATCGTGAAGGTCCTTTAAAATGTACCACTACGATTGCACGATCGTCTCTGATCACGTACCCACTGTGACTTCGTTAACTTTCAAACATATGTTTTAATGTATTTCAAAATAGATTGTTTCGACTCGACCTCCTGGGACATGAACTCGGCTAATGACCGTCGATCATTTTTGTATTTGGCATGCCACAACTTCGTTGCGCTTTCCTGTACACCGGCCCGGGATTTGCCCTGTTGTTCTTTGATATTTAACTCCCAAATCTTGTTCGCTAGTTTCTGAAAGTCGTTCGAAGGGCATTTATAAATTGTGTGAGGAGAACATATATGGACCAGAAAATTGTACGGACGAACCCTTCGTGTCTCGACGACGCCAACTGATGACATGTGCGTACGCACACTCTGGATACCCACCTCGTTCCCAAATACCTATTTTGCAGCAAATTTGAAAGCTGAACCGCGTACCGCTGATAAATCGAACCGACTGTACGCAGTTTTTTAGGTAAAAGCAGCCTTGAAATCGTACTAAATTTGCCAAGTATGGCGTTAAATCGTTTTTGACGGTTGAGAAATTATTTTGGCCAAAACCCCCCCACCCCCAAACTAAAGCAATTAAGTTTTTTTGTAAACATCGATCTTTTGACGTCGCCCCTTAGATCGTGCCCATTGTGAATAATAAACTTTTAACTTACCTGACTCCAGTTGTCAGATAGTCCATTAGCTAGGTGATAGGCAAGCTGTTCTCCATGCAACAACAACGGGTTTTCATCCCCAACACCAGAAAATATACTGTCACTTTCCATTAACTCTACAACTTCATCTGTGAACAAATTTACATAAAACTGTTACCATCTATGAATATATCAGCATAAAATTGCTACCATCTCTGGATAAATTAGCATTAAACTTACCATCTTTGGATAAATTAGCATAAAATTGATACCATGTATGGCTAAATTAGCATGAAAAAGTTATCCTTTAGGGATAAATTAGCATAAAGCTGTTATCACATATGGATAAATTAGCATAAACTTATTACCCTCTATGGATAAATTAGCATAAAATTGTTACCATGTATGGATAAATTAGCATTAAACTTGCCATCTTTGGATAAATTAGCATAAAATTGATACCATGTATGGCTAAATTAGCATGAAAAAGTTATCCTTTAGGGATAAATTAGCATAAAGCTGTTATCATATATGGATAAATTAGCATAAACTTATTACCCTCTATGGATAAATTAGCATAAAACTTACCATGTATGGATAAATTAGCATAAAATTGTTACCATCTATGGATGAATTAGCATAAAAGTGACCATTTGTAAAGAAATATATTGTATGATTTTAGCTGTCTACTATTAGATTAATTCGTTACGTGTCAACTTTCAAGTATTCAGAATTTATAATTAACTGAAAAATATGTATTTCATTTAGTTCTTTTGAATACTTTAACTAACATTCGGCCCATCACTGTGAATCCAGATGAGTTGAGTATGTATCAGCTAAGCAAAGTGCATGTAAGAGTTATGGTAAATCAACATCTTTGAAACTCAAAGACTATTACTTTCTCGATGAAGACATAGTTCCCAATATTTCAACTTACTAATTCATATTGAGAATTTTTAAAGACAAATATGGCTGCCATTTGGTCTATATCATGAAGGTCCTGAAAAAAAGTGGCGTGCACAAATGGACTACTGTATCTGACATTTGTGCCAGGTTTGGTTGAAATCAGCCAATATACTTGATTTTGGGCTATTTGACATTAGAGGTCAAATTCTCATTAGAAAGCCCATTATGGATAGCATGGGTGTAGACACTCAAATAAGGTTACTGTCTATTAAGATTCCATGGGTAGTGGGCAAAGTGTGACCTTGAAGTTGAAGATGAAGGTCAAGGTCTAGATATTGTTAGAAAGCTTGCCAGTGATAGTATGGGTGTACACACATGAATAAATTCTCTACCTTTCAAGCTTGTGGTGTTAATGGGCAAAATTTCAATTTCTGGAAAAAAGTTCTGCCATGTAATCATTATTGCAAATGTCACAAAAGTCATGTCATGGTGCATATGCTGACTATACCATCTGACAGTTGTTAAATGTTTGGTTGGAAATGGCTGATGCATGCATAAGATACAGGTGGATATGCACAAACAGCCAGATGCATGAACACATGGGAGCAAATGTAGTAACCCTCTACAGACTTCGTCCATTGGGGGCTAAAAAATACCCCCAAGAACACTGACTGTGTTACCAAAGTACAAGTTCAGTTTATACATTTTTGTCATGCTATAAAGTCAAATTCTTAATATAATATAAGGCTATAACAATATGACAACCCCAAGCCAAAAGAAAGAATAAAACTTACATAATGGGTTACTTGTAAATGTAAAATCTGCATAAAATAAATACAAAATTTAGTACACGAGAACACAAAACACAACAGAACAAAAAGACAGCCAGGAGAAATAAAACATACAGTGTGATGGGGAAGGAGGGAAAAGGGAGGGGAGAGATAAGTTAGTTATTAGTTGGAAACATGTAGTGAAGTGCATATTGTACCCTGGTGTTTGTTTGAGGTTTTCTCTTGGTTGCACATGTTAAACATGTCCGTCCAGTTGTGTAGTCCAGAAGATCACATGATACAGATAGCCAGTACTTGAATTGAAAGTGAACTTTGATAAATTAGCTGGGGAGGCATACATGACCAACATCTGTCCAATTGCTCAAGAAATTGGCAACAAAAAAATGTATTTCTGGACAGTGTCTCTGTTAGGGTTTCTGGTGTTTGCAAGCACTTATGGCCTGGACAGTTAAGGGAAACCCAATGGATGGACTTATCAACAGACAGATGGACAGATGGACAGACGGAAGGACAGACAGACAGACAGAGAGACAGACAGACAGACAGACAGACAGACAGACAGACAGACATGGTCAAACAGAAAGACTGTTTTTGATTAAGTGACAAAAAGCCAGACATTGAGACAAACAAACAGACAAGCAGGTAGGCAGGCAGATAGCCAGACATACAGACAAAAAGATTGACTGACAGAAAGATACACAAAACACTGCTTTAGAATTGCTATTCAGTTATTTCTAGATTGTCACTACCACACATGTGAAGAGTTTGTGAACTTTAACTCACCTTGCTGTCCACCACAACCGGCCAGTGCTGCACATACTTGATATCCAGTCTCACGTACAAATCTATTAGTGTGAGTCAGTGTAAGGAATATCAGGTCTAACAAATCTTGAGTCACGTGTTCTGCAAAATGTATCCCACATCCTTCTATCACACACTGGAGACATCTGAAAAGGCAAAGAAAAGAGCGACATTTCAGACTTTAATACAGAAAATGGTTTTTGGAAAGAAGAGGGGAAAGTGAAATAAATGCTGTTGGGGTCTGAATTAAAATAATGAAATTAAATAGTTTCCTACTTTTAAATTGAACTAGATGTTTCTAGGGCACATTTTTAAAAGTGACTTGACTTAATTAGTAAATAAATGCTGATGTTCAAAAGCCCATATTTTCATTGTTTTTCTCTATACTTCTACTAATCAGCATATGGTTGAAGAAACAAGTAAACAAATGCTGATATCTGTATGCATGTAAATATGTGGTAATGGAGTTTTCAATTTCATAATCATACATTTAATAGTTTTGAGATTTGAATTAGACAAGGGTAAGAAGAATCGGAATTGATTGAAGTTTACCCAGATTTGAAATTTGAATTAGTCTGTTAACATTACATGGATACACAGAGTCTGAATTCACACAAGATTACCCACTGACTTGTTTGTTTCAACAATCTGAGAAGGACACCTGTGACAGGAGAGATAATCTCATTTCATTGCAATCAGATAATACTGGTATTACTATTAGTAATTTCCGGGCTGACTTCATTCGCTAGACTAATTACCGGTACTAACACACACGGCGTGAGTGGTTCCACTAAGACTAGTAATGGAATAGGTAGTTTTTTGATTATATCAAATAATATCACGGTATTTTAATGCCATACAAATCCTTGAAGTCATTGGCTTGATATTATCACACACCCCCACATGACGTAATGTAAATTGTAAGCAATCAATGAATTGCCGATATGTTATGATTTGTACAGGCCATACTGCTGTGCAAAGCCGAGATATCGGAAGATTTATATTTCATGGTACATTTAATTTATAACTATATATATATTATATATACTATATAATATAGCTATACCTATGCCTACACCTATAACTCTCTATATATATATACCTACATATATATATATATATATATATATATATATATATATATATATAATTCACAGTTACAATGTAGGCAGACATCAAGTGATTTCTTTATTCTGAGTATAGACTTCATAGGCCAAATGTATTTCTTTTCCAATCACCACAAATTCATTATAAGTATTATATCTATTTCTCAGTGTTAGCTTCTATTTGTAGCAGCCAGTGTAATTTGTTTACAATTGAAAGAACATGGCAGAATGCAATTCTGTTGTAATGTGGCTAGTGATTTTGGACTTGATTTTTCAGGAACAGGAAACATAGATTTTCCTGATTTAGAGAGTACTGGGGTGCCCAAGTGATTTTCCATGTATATATATACTAGTATATCTCAAGCGTTGACAAGCATACAGTCTCAATCTACATGCAGAACATGTACAGATTAAATCATGGTGCAGTGACATGCCTACATTTACTACTGACATATGGACACTTCTAATTGAGCTTATGCACTCTGCAAAGATTTGTAGAGTTGGTAGCTAATTGACGTCAACAGTGACACCTGACTTCAAAAATGGAAAGAATTACGCAACTGTACAACATATAACATTTATCAAAAAAACTGAAACTGTCCAAGAGACGCCATCCTGCAGTAGAGTAAATCCCTACGACACCAGCAACTGACTTTCATCTTAATCTTAGCTTCATTGACTCAGTTTTAGTGCAGTAAATGCATTCAAATAAAAAAAAGTTGTAATTGAATTTAGTGTGATGCTTTATTTTATTTCTTCTAATATATTCAGTTAGGAAATCTTACAACACACACAAAACTCTCATGACAATACAGTAAATAATTCAATCACAGTTCAAAGGATCAAAACATAAATCGGTATTAGGATTGTTAATACTCACTTCATCCATGTTTCCAAATTCTTCCAGCCTGCCGTATCATGGAATATCTTGGTAGCATCTGCATGGGATTCCTGGCAAGTAATAACATAATACATACACATTGTAATGATATGGCAATATCTTACTTGTGTCTCAAAAACCTCACGTTTTGAGAGCTAAGGAAAAGATCAAAATCGAGGAAGTTCTGAGATATACAAGTTAAAGTAATATCACCAGCATTGGATTAGTTCTGGAAACGATAAGTATTTGTTAACATCTTGATATCCTAAAACAAAACTCTGCATTGTGTCTGTGATATGAGAAGGCATGACATGGAGGGTTTCATTATGATCAAAGTTTTGATATCTTGAATAGTTAGCAATATACTGAATGTGTCTGGTGAAAGTAGTTTAGCATGTCTCAAAATGAAATATAAATTTTCACAATTTTGGATATAAATTCATTTTGAAAAATAAAAGTCATGATATCAAATCCAAAAGAAGAAAGGCATATGTAAATATGATCCTTTTTGTGGTAATTGTTTTGAAACTAGGTAAAACATGTCATCAGAACAGTGGAGATTTGAGGGTAATTCTTTTTTATGCTATGTATCAAACTTACATGTAGTAGTATCCCGCCCACCCCTCCCACACACACACAGACACCGACAGACACAGACACACATACAGACAGACAGACAATACTTTGATGAAGTAGCATTTATTCTTGACGTAATACCATCCAAAACTGCAGTTGTAATCATATGCTACAAAATCAATGTCACTTTTAGTGTGTTTTACAAGTATATTTCTAAAACACGCATTTCATCAACTCGATAATATCACTAATGACAACGGTTATGAATAACTAGGCAAAGGAAATGCCTAGGAAAAACACAGGTTTAAGAACACACACACACACACACACACACCCACACCCACACCCCCCCCCCCACCACACACACACACACACACACACACACCCTTATACCGGTAATGACAATTTTAACCATCTGAGTATATCCTACACTAACACGGGTCTCCTGTAAGTCCTGTAAGTGTAATATTTTTTTCACAATTTTTTTTCAGTATGTTACGGATACATATGTACCTTGTGCTTACAAGTTACACGAATGTCTACATCTATACAATAATCCATATTTTAGTAATTATTATACCGCTAGAATGTGAATATGAATAATGTGATGAATATAATAATAATACAAATATAGTGACTAACACAATACCACTCAGTAGACATTCGGCAAAATGAGATTGACAATCCTACAATTTGATAAATGTATAGTAGTTGGTATACCAACATGTTTCTAATTAATTTTACAGGAAGCTATCCTTTATTCTGTTTTGAAGGTTGGTTTCTCATTTGGTAATCTTCTGATAGCTTTTGAAAACCACTCATAATCTGAAGAAAATTAGTATTTTCCATATTACACTAAAAGCAATATACATAATCCTGTCACAAATATTACTCCAAACACGTACCTGGAGAAACGTATTAAAAAAAATACTATGGACGTGGAAATCAAATTTACCATGTATACATTTCACACGTAGCTTCAATTCAGCTTTCAATAATATTGAGATTGGCATATGTGTAATTTCGAAATTAATCACTCAGGGTGCAAGGGAATAAAATGAGAATGTTTTGGGGTTTTTTTTTGGGGGGGGTGATTGACATTGATAAATGACACATGGAGTGTGATGGATTTGAATGTAATGTAATGACAGGGATCAAAGTATAGCCCTTTTCATTGTCTTGGTATGACTAAGATGGATGGTAATTGGGGACATGAAGTAGGAAGGGAGAGTTGAAGTAGTTCTGAGATATGACTTAAAACAACCCTATTGCTGTGATCCCATCACCTTACATTGTCACAATCTGATGGATCACAGAATAAACAGACTTTCACCAGCTGCCCTTAATTGCTGTTTTCCATTTCTACTGTGAGCCACTTGGATTTTACTTATTGTATGGGGATTTCAAAATTCACTGTTTTTTTGCAGTCTCAGCTGTTTTCACAAGGTTTCATCAATCTATGCTAAATGAAATATACAAAATGTATGTAATTGGAACGTAATATATGCGTCATGAAATGTACACCAAATGAAAAGTATGTTTTAATGTACTTGATTTATCACTCAGATAACAAAGTCCAATACAAATTTGGCATTAAACCTGATTTCATATTACTTCTAATCCTTATTCTTCCTTTTTTTCTCTCTGTCAACACTACGTGACTACCCCAGTACTCAATCCTTAATTAGGTTTATCATTTAATATTTACATTGTTATTTCACCTTAATACTTACAGAGTTGTATAAACCTGCTTGTGCTTGAACAAGAAGTATGGAAAGCTAAAAGAAATCCCAAATGAATGTGAACCTAAAAAGAAATGTTGTTCATTTGTGTGGCTATTCAGTTCTCTGTACTGATGAAGTTGGTGTATGTGTATGTACATGTATGTATGCATGCATTTATGTATGTGCATGTGTGCATGTGTGCATGTGTGTGTGTGTGTGTGTGTGTGTGTGCGTGTGTATGTATGTATGTATGTATGTATGTAATAATGTATGTATGTATGTATGTATGTATGTATGTATGTATGTGTGTGTATGTATGTATGTATGTATGTATGTATGTATGTATGTATGTATGTATGTGTGTGTATTTGTGTGTGTGTGTGTGTGTGTATGTGTGTGTGTGTGTGTGTATGTGTATGTGTATATCATATATATGTGTAAGTATATGTACATGTATATGTGTATATGCATCTATATGTTGCTGTCTGCTTATATGCATCTGTATAATAATAATCCTCATGCAGTCCCTAATTTGGTGAAAGTGATCATCAAATTTAACTAATACAGGTAATCTGACATGATACATTTATCTTTAAAATAATGTCTGGTTTTCTGGAGGGTTCAAATTATCAACTCCAATGGACACATATACATTATGATATCCTGCCAACACTCAGTATTACACATTACATGACATGACTGACAGTGTATATGTAATGATTTCACAGTACCTTTAACTACATTGTAGTCATACAGTACCTTTAACCTACATTGTAGTCGTACATACCTTGCTTGGGGAACTAGACAACTTTTCCATCAATGCCTCTGCTTGTTTCATTTCATCATGACTAGATTCTGACATCGCTTGTCTCTCCAAGTTGCTTTGAATACCTTCCAGAATAATATCTTTGGAGGATAGGTAGATTTCAGGTCCAGTTCTTCTACACAGTGCTCCCATCATCTCACCTGAGCACAAATGAGAATCCCACAATTGAATAAAATTTCACAAATCTCAGTCAAAGTGAGGTCTTCGTAAAATAGCATTTTGCACACTACACACAGATGCAAGCTATATACATATCCAGCAATAGTGTTCTCCTTGGAAAATATTCATACTTATGGCCATGCCAGACTGCTGGGGGTACCTTTCACTGGCCAAAGTCCAGACAAGCAGTAAATGTACCTCTACTTACAAACATCTAGAAACTAAATTATGCCTTTGACTTGCATTGGGCAACTGTTATCTGGATATTATCTGAATAAATTTTGTTATTTTGAACTATACTTTTCCTTTTAGTAAGAGTACACCTACATAGTACAAGAGGATTATTAAGTACCCTTATTACTTTGTTCAAAGAGTGTGAAGTGTAACAGGGAAGGGGTTACGTAGAAATTAAAATATTGTGAAGAAGTAAATCCATGAAATACATCTACATCTCAGTCCTATATGGTACATAATAGAATACAGTCTTTGTTCATATTTATTTTTGATTCAATTTTAATTTCTTTTCTAGGTCAGGCTTAAAAGTAATTCAGACGACAACGCACCTTTCTCCTCTCCCCCTTTATATTTCCAAGTACGTAATACATGAATGAAAGTAACTAAGGATAAACTATAAGTAGATATTGTTTCACATTATACCAATTATACTGTTGAAGTACAAGTATATCCATAACTGAATGAAGACACCGATTCCAAATGAACTCAATCATGTCTTGAATGGAATCAAATGTGGAAAATGCTACATGTAATACACTGAACAAAGACACTGATTTGATGTAAGCCTATAATATGAAACAAGATACACTCCCACACACAGTCACTATAATATTTCATCATTCTCATGTCTATTTTGAGGGATATCATATATACTGTATCAAATCTCAATGTTCCACATACATGTATACATGTATAAATATTGGATGACAATATTAGTTTGATATTATTTCACGCTGACATTCACATGAAGGTGTACGTTCACCATCAGTAATCACTTCACATTTATTAGTGACAGTCTGAGCTAGCTGTGCTTGATCACACACAAGCCAAGATGTACATGTTGAACAGCAAATACAAAATGTATGGGATTTATACCCCGGGTCATTCTGCGTCATAACAACATGCATCCACGTCATATGTTTTGCGGTGCTTGAAATATGAGTCAAAATGTTGAAAGTCGTTATTTTTCTTCCCGATTTAAAACAAATTATGCATAATTTTTCTTCCTCCAGCCAGAAAATAACTGAAGAGATTATTGTAATGATACATGTAAGATCTGACTCATTGTGACAGGGCCCTTTAGGTCACTTATATTTTCGTTGGCTGAACAAAGTAAACTTTTGGGGAATGATATCTAATTATTAAAACATTAAAATATTTTAGCAGAATTGGAAGTAACACAACTGTTCTCACAAGACCATTACAACTGGTTTGGTATTGTAGTATACATTTCAGGCATCACAATTTTCTTCAAATTATACAAACAACAGTAAAATAATTTGTAATAACTGACATGAAAATTGATTCAATTTTAGCTGATAGAATAGGGAATTTGCAAACTCGCCATGTTGAAAGTTGCATCATGGGAAATGTGATAATAAATACTAATTAAATCGTATTGTAAACAACAATGTTACATTGTTTTGAACCACAAATGATCAATTCATATTTACCCTGACCACTGTGGGAGGTTGATTTTATCGGTAGCGCCAGATTAGGTATTACGATAACCACAGATAATCACATAGTCCTTTGCATCTGAGCATGCTCAGTCTGGATTGCAAGTTCCCTATTGAATTAGTTGTAATTGTGATGTAAGAAAATGTCACTAAAGTTATACATGTGACCAATTTTGAATGATGTTGTGATAAATGGTTAGTACACTGATTTGCAACAGTGGCATAATCCTATTGTAGACTTGAAGGACTACTGCTACTACACTATTTCAGCTATATAATTTTGATGTATTGAATTTTCGCGTGTCCTTCTAACGATGGATGAAAATTCAATAACTTTTTTTTTGTTTTTAACATGATAAACTTATCTTTAGTCAATTGTCACATGATCATTAGGAAATCCACAAATTTTCATTTTCATAGTAATGACAATAAAATTCACACTTTTAGTGAAAAACTTATCAACACTGATTTGTGAGCTTGGTATGTTATGCAATAGTATACAGAGACTGTCTCATGGAGACTACAGAACAGAATGACATAAATATTTGTATGCTTGAATGCTTGTCAATATAAAGACTGACAAGGTCAAAAGGTCAACTGAACAATTTTTCAACTCTGATACCTATGTCTGATACCATGGTACAATGTACATAACAGGTGTGTTTTACGTAATACCAGTTACTGTGCCAGATTCTCCTCAGATTATAGACACTGACTATGTGAGTTCCACCATAGACCTTCCACCAACTGGTGGAGGGTCTATGGTTCCACCTTATGGTTTCTTTAATAAAATGCTAATTAACATGAAAATGATGGGTTTTTGTTATTTACACAAGACTACCACCAATGACATTACAGCAAAACTGAACATACTTTGACAAGGTCATTTATTTTTAAACAATGGCCTGTAGATACATGTATGGTTGCATTCTTTATAGCCTAGAATTTAGTCCTGTAGGTATTTTTTATTCTCAGGGAAAGTTGACAGCCCAAAAATCTCCACACACCACTGGATTAGGCTACATTCTTTACCCATTGCCATATATTAGATGTATATTTGCAGATCTAAATTACACAAGAAGATAACATTGATCACATCATCTTGAATTGATTCATTTAGTATTATACTCCGTAAGAGCTTATCATCTTTGGATGAATCATCATGAGTATTTATTGTTCATCTAATGTATATGTATGTATATTAAGTCCCATGAGCCAAAAGAGCTAAGACAGGGATTAGCTGAAAATTTGATGTTTTCTTGGTAATCATGTGAAATCTATCTGATATGAAATCATGAAATGACAGTTTATGAAAATATATATTCTTTATTTCCTAGAGTGGTGCTTTCTTTTAAATTAATGATCTGTCATTTTTCATGCTCAACACATGGTTTTTGCAGATATTACTTTAACTATATAGTTTACCAACCTGTTATTATTCTACCATACCATTATCTGGGCCCAATGTTCTTATACAGAGAAGTCGTATTGCAAACATAACGATTGTTAAATTAATCGCAATCACTGTCACATACAGTAACAATTTTTTAAGTATTTTTTCTCTGAATTGTGTTTTAAATCTTGCAATTTGTTATGTGCAGACTGTTGAGACATGTGTAGTGTAATGGTCTTTAAACAATAAATTATTATTATTATTATCATTTATACTGCAAAAATACAATGTATAAGTTCATTTTCACTTTTTCACAATTATGTTTTTCATACTTAATACTCAGAGAAGATTATAAGTGTTGGTTATCAAAATTCACTCCTTTTCTCATTAAAACTACAACATCTTTCTTTCACTACTGATCTTGATCAGAAAATTGAATAGGAATATTAGAACAACACATTCTAAACTTCATACCTTATCTATTCATAATCTAGTCATATTTTTTGTATAGATTACTTTAATAAATAACATAAGCTTCCTGTCCTTGTTTCAACCTACATCATTCAGTTGCTACTATATGTCATATAGAAAATGTAAATTTATGTGTACAGAAAAGAAATTGCACATATTTCCACAAAATATCTATAACATGATTTCTGAATTCATCAACCTGTAAACAGTATTGTTTTCATAATTAGTCTATTTATTACAACTATTATTTGTCTTACACAGTAAACATTTACATTTTCCATGTATATTTACTTTGTCAGGGTTACATTTTTAAAGACTAGACTAGTTCAAACAGAACTACTTCTGTGGCCCTAACCATATCTATGACTCTAAGCCTTGTCATAATTTCTCTCTTTGACATGTACATTACATTACATATGTTTTTCTGTATCTGTTCTGATGTAAACAATTCAATTCAATATACGGTATGGTGGTTCCAGTGTTCTACGTAGAAAATAAAGTTTTAAGTCATGGAAATTTGCGTAACAAAAAGAAATTAGGAGAACTGAAAAAATCTTGTTCCCTTTCTCTGGAATCAGATCACATCATTGAATTGCTTAGTATGGTTATATTAGGTAAATAATTTACAGTCTGCATTCAGTACTACAAAATATGAGAATATCATGTCCTAAAAACATAAGTAGAACCCATTACTGTATATATGGCCTGGCTTGGCAAACAGATTTCAAGATTTGCCAAGTATATGTACACAGAGTGCATTACTGCCATACTTGATTGATTCCCAGTCCCTCCATCACCTACAATAAAGTCAGTATTCATTGCTCTTATGATCATTATGAAATGATGTGTTGTGATTGTTGTGGGTCAGTGCAAAATCTTTATTTGGAAATAAGTATGAATGTAGTATATGTTTATTATTGTCTGACATGATCATGATTTCGTGTTCAGTAGTACCAAGGACATGTTTGATGTCATACCAGATCTTATCTAGCTGGGAAGTATGACAATCAAGTCTCAAACTTTATTAAACTACACAAAGAAAACACATGACACCAGAGGACATCAGTACAAAATTGACAAGCAATTTGCAAGACTTAATGTTATTGTTAAGAAATACTCATTCATTCATTCATAGAAGTGTGGACTTCTAAAATAGTCTCCCTAAATGCCATTGTCACAGCAAGATCAATTCAGGCATTTGAAAATAGACTTGATAAACTTTGGAAGGATCAACCCTTTAGCTTTCACTTTTACAGACTGAGATAAACCTACTCTTAGACAGAATCAAACAGAGCTGACATTAGAGGCCGAGCAAGGCCTACAGTCCCAAGAAGACTGTAAGCATTGCATTGTTGTTGACTGCATGGTGAGTCAGCATAAACTGTACTGACAATATACATTTGTACAAGATGGTTATTGATAAGAATGGACAATAAATATTGGATCTGATATGAGTAGACTTGTGTACTATCACAAAGGACCATATATGAGCTAATATTTTGTTTAACAACTAGAACAAAACGTGTCTCCTTGAGCTGCCAGAATAAAAGCCATACAAACAATCACTATTGCCTTTTCATGCTATACTTTAATAGTTCAGACCACCAAACAATTTGGTGGTCTGAGGTTCAAAATTGTAATTTCAGTCTGGGACACTAGTATTATCATAGACGTCTATGGTATTAGTACTCCAACTTGCTACTTGTATATCATAAGTATAAGTACATAACAGTATTAACTTCTAACAAATGTAGAATCATGGAAGTACAACATGTAGAACCATGGATCTATTATTGAGATCAATAATAGATCCATGGTTATACTTCCACCACAATTATACTTCCATGGTAGAATCATGTGCCATAAATAACAAATATTGTTTGATTTATGCTTGTTAATTAAAGTCATCAAGGAAATGACCTTTTAAATCAGACATTTCTTAGCAAATACACTGAATTTGATTAGATCTTCTCTTCTCTTTATTTTTCGGGGGGGGGGGGTGTAAGCTTGTGGTGTGCTGTTTTGTTTCTTTTTATTTCTTTTTCTTCAGTTTCATTTCAATATTTTCTCTTATATTGCTGTCTTAATATATTTTTCATACCTCTATGGAACAATATACAATGTATATGATAGGTCAATTTTGTACACAGTGTTCTTATTCTGAAAATAGTGTAGCAAAATGAGAGAAAATATAGAAGGTTTCTATTAGAAATTTTTGTTCAACCAACACGGTTGGAAAACAGCACAGTACACCAAACGAAGTGCGCCTTGTTATTGTATTGTAACGTTCCAAGGTGTATATTTTCATTATCTAGTCACAAGATGAAGTAACTGTGAAGAGTTTAACATCCGTTAGGTATTGTGTGAAAATGTTCTTACAATGGACACACACATTTATGGTTATAAAAGAGAAGAGGATGTGTTACGCTACCTGCTGCTAATCTCACACGGGCTTCGGAATCGTTCAAGAGATGAAGTGCGTGGAGCCGACATGTAAGAGCAAACTCTTCCGAACTATCTTCGTTTAAAACAACTAGCTTTGAACCCATCAGTGCTCCTTGTTTTTGTTCCCATCTTGCAGACGAATCCTGAAGACAGCTTATCAGAGCCATTTCGATCGCCTGTAAATTACCTTCATTTGCATCATTAATTTGACGTTGGAGCTCGAGTTGACCACGATCTCTCTCTAGTTTCGTTGTGCTACACAGCAACTCTAGTGTTTCACGTGTCGCCATGTTTGAGCTGACGAACTACGACTCGACTTGACTCTCCTGGTCGGATGCCGTACAGGTAAATTAACAGAGCTGGCAGTGATAATGCAGAAAAGTTAATATGCCTTACAATACTGGACAAAGCACTATTTTACTACAGCGACTATCACCAGATCAGACTTAGTGCAGACGTTTTCTCGAATACAACCGCCAAACCCACGTTCCTGGCAAAGTTTACAATAAAATGTTGCCGACAAACTTAGATAGTTCCATTCATCCGGAAGTCGAGGGAAGTCTCATACTTTCTCATAAATTCTCAGAGATCGCGAGATTTCTGGACTATTCTATTATTTCGATGTGTTGCTACGTTCCCCTCGCAAGATTTTTATATCACTACTTTTGATACCAAACGATAACAAATTAATCCAAATGAATTAGTATTTATTTGTTATACCATAGCATTAATTCGCCACTTTAAACTCTAATAATTATTTTGGAAGTCATTAATGATATTCAATTGCATGCCCCTTCTACTCAAATTAGTTTGCCCATGACACAGCAGCCATCTTGGTTCATGTGGTCCAGTGTGTTTTTCTCAACGCAGTTTTCGTTTACACTGTACTGCAAGTCTTCATCGTAATATAACTCACAATGGGAGTTCCAGCATTTTTTCGATGGCTCAGCAAAAAGTACGCTTCAATAGTTGTACACTGTCAAGAGGAAAAAGTGAGTTGTGTAATAATGACGATTTTCTCAAGAACTTACTAAATCATAGTAAATGTTATACCATGCACAAATTCACAACGTGGTGAATGTTGACCTAGTGTAATGACATGTTTAGTTCATATTCGTAATTGTTTACCACACCAAAGATCACAAAGCGTGCGACACATGTTTTTTTTCTAACTTTTACCAAGCTTTTATTTTGTGTGGTTGATCAATAAAGGTTAAAGAGACATTTCTGTGTTTTAACCGAAATAGTTGAGATATTAGTTTCTTACATTTGCTATTAACAATTTTTTTTTGAATGACAAATGTGTGTTTGTGTGTACGTCTAGTAGTGTCGTCTGCTCAGGAGTCGTCTGACAATTTTAGCAGTATAGGGCTTGTAGTCTAAATTATGCGTGGGGGTTACAATACAATTCTTTGTTTTTATTTATTTATTATAAAAATCTCCATTGGTTACTTTTAAATTTTACCTAAAATGTGCAGTGTAATAGTCTACTCTAGTGAGTTAGTGCATTTCTAACTTGATAGTGTTCTCCATTCTCAGCAGATGGATGTACAATGTAATATGCCTAATTTTTTTACTTCTGATAAGAAAAATGTACCTGAAAGCATTGTATCTGTAAATTTTGTAATTCTATCTTATTTTTCACATACATTATTTCTTTTACAATAAATGTCCACATGGTCTGTTCAACCTTGAATTAATTGTGGAAAGATAATATAAAAACAAGATTAATGTGAACTATATCTTGGACAGTGTACTGTAGTACCTGTTGCTGGTAATAACACACTTTGGCACTTGTTCCTGGTACAATACAGAAAGTGTTGTGCACAAAATAATTCTCTGCATTGTTTTGTATTTTTTTCAGCCCCGAGTTATTGATGGCGTTGTTATACCTATCGATATCTCTCAACCAAACCCCAATGAAATAGAATTTGATAATCTGTACCTAGATATGAATGGTATAATACATCCTTGCTGTCATCCTGAAGATAAGTAAGTGTCTTGAAAACAACATGTCTTTAGATCGTATGTGCATTCTTGATTTTCATCATCAGTGGGGGATTTTGTTTCTCAGATACTAGAATTTATCTGGAGTTTGTTTATAAAACCATTATTTGATGAACAAAAAACAGTAAAAACGACCAAAGGTTGCCAGGGTCAAGTTTGCACATGTGTAATGTTAAGAGTGTCTCAATTTGAGTGCATTTTGCAAAAATTCAATCTTGGTTCAATGTTTGTAGAAGAACAGGTGACAATGTACTGAAGAATACAAGACTTCCAATCATCATAATCACTCAACAACTTAATTTCTGACTCTTTAGATATGATGGTATTTAAATATCAAGTTACATGTCCACTTGATTTTTTTTAGTAAAAAACATTCTATTGCATTTATATACATAAATATTTGATGAAGTGTCAACACAATAGCAATTTATTTATCTTGTTGATAGACCTGCCCCCAAAAATGAAGATGAGATGATGGTTGCCATTTTTGAACACATAGACAGATTAATGAGTATTGTTAGGCCAAGACAACTGCTGTACATGGCAATAGATGGTGTTGCACCAAGGGCTAAGATGAATCAACAGAGATCAAGGCGTTTCAGAGGTCCAAAGGAAGTCAGGTGAGTAATCATCTCTTGTCTCATCTGTCCTTGTCTCTTCCACAAGATGACCACCAAATACACTATATTCAGATTACTCAGAAAGTTTGCCATTGGCAGTAGCCTCAGTAGGTAGTTCCAGGTTGGACTGGTCCAAAAGACATGTCCAAGTTCAGCCCTTCCTGTTGCAAGAGAAAAATCAGGTGATATTGCCAAATTATTACTTTTACAGGGAAAAAGCTGCTATTGCCAAAGTTATCACTTTTGCAGGGGAAAAGCTGCTGATATTGCCAAAATTATTACTTTTACAAAGAAAAATCTGCTGATATTGCCAACATTATTACTTTTACAGAGAAAAATCTGCTGACATTGCCAGAATCAAAGAAGAAATCCTGTCCAAAGGTGGAACTCTTCCTCCAGAGAAAGGAGCTCAAGAGAAATTTGACAGCAATTGTATTACTCCTGTAAGTATCCCACTAAGCCAAGATGTTGTGCTTATGTAGAGCTTATCAATTATATGGTATTTTTATCTACAGATGAGTGCTAATGTAACTGTATGAGTATATAGTGAATGCATTATGGTATGACGATAAGATTGCTAACCATTACTTTATAAAAAATCAGAAGACACAAACAAACATAGGGTTCCAATATTATAGGTAATCATGTGTTGTATTGTTGATGTATCACATTTGAATTCTTCACAGATTCAAACCTTATACCAATACATTCCATGAAGTCAACAAACACTGTAAAACTGTAAAGAATAGAGGACTTGTAATGATATCAGTACCGGTACTATTATAATGTATCAAATTGTAATTGTTTTAGAAGTCATGTACCAAAAGGCGAGTGGCCTAGCTTGTACACAGCACTAAAGTTGTTATTAGTATTAAATGAGAATAATGTATCAGGATGTTTGACTTTGAATCATACATGTATAGATCTATAACTTATACATTTGATACTTTTCAGGGGACAGAGTTTATGTTCAGACTTGCAGAATGTCTTCGATTTTACATCACAGACAGACTTACTAATAATCCTGGCTGGAAAAACATCAAGGTAAAAGGGTCTTTGGTGAAATTTATCAATACTGTCGTTTGATATTAAAATACTAAATTGAAAGTGCAGTATTTGTTGTTGTTTTCATTCAAGTAACATACTGTGTTTTAGTGACCTTAAATTTTATTCATTGTTAGACAATTGATACTTGAAGGATATACATAATAACTAGAATGGAATTCTCTAGAGCTACCCATGTGTGTGTTACTACATTTGTATACCAGTATTTGAAATGAATGTGTTTCAATGTGCCTGCTGACTAAGTAGATTTTCTGTGGGTATTTCCACCATGGTTTCCTTAAATATCACAGTATGTTTTCTTTGGGCATAGGTGTTGTTGTCAGATGCTAATGTTCCCGGAGAAGGTGAACACAAGATAATGGACTTCATCAGAAGACAGAGAGGTAAGTTTGACATCCAATATGTGTTTGTCAAGGGCTGTAAATTGGTAATATCCATGCATTCTACCCTGGCTGCCTGCCTGCATTTTCGTCAAGGATTGTAAGTAGGTAGAATTTGCCTGAATGTTTCCACAATTCTTTACCAGGTCCCAAATCCCACCTGATAGTGTTACCAGGATTCCCAAACTGTAGTTAAAGTGCTGGTTAAACTAGATAGGACAATGGTTTATGAATTGAAAATGAAACAAAGACCCCTTAGCCTACCTTGGATAGAGAATATTATTATGGATGTGCTAGATTTCTAGTGTGTTCCCATAGATAATCATTCACTTTCTTTTGTCTGTTCCATTTACAGCCATGCCTGATCATAATCCGAACACTCACCATTGCCTGTGTGGTGCAGATGGTAAGTCTATGTTTTCCATCTCTTTAAACACTTTAACCAGACTGTATGCTGTGAGCTGAATAGTTCATGGCTACACTGTGTCAGCAACAAACAACATCTGCTAGTCTAGCACTTAACCTGAAGGGTATGAAGAACAGTTTATTACCATTCCCACACCCACATGGCGATTACATTTTAGTTATGTAATTCATTTATCTAACAAGATTGTGTGTGTGTGTGTGTGTGTGTGTGTGTGTGTGTGTGTGTGTGTGTGTGTGTGTGTGTGTGTGTGTGTACGTGCATGTGTGCGTGCATGTGTACAATTCTTCATGCATGTGTTCATGTATGCATGTACTGGCCAAATATTCCAGTGGTATTGTTTAGCCCTTTGCCCATTATTATTTAACATCTTTTAACATCAAATCGTGCCATTTAAAATATGAATTTATTTTTTTATGGCTACTAATTTGACCTCTTCACAGAATTGTCACTAATTTTACTTTCGTTTTTCTTTTACTTTTGTTATCAGCTGATCTTATAATGTTGGGTGAGTACTTTATCTAAATTATAAATTGTTAGTACGTGCATAGATTCGTGTGAACATGTTGTGATGATTTCCATGCCACCTGTTGAATCAATCAATCATGTCACATATGTCATATGGATTTGATTGACATGACTTGCATCGTATATATTTAGTTTGTATATACTACAAAACAGTTAATAACAAACAGATCCCATAGATGTCTTCACCTCATGCAAACATTTGTGAAAACATTTTCCTTGCCGTATAGATGTATAAATGTGAAGTGTGAATGGCATTCAGTTTATGTCTGGTGTTTCTTTCAGGTCTAGCAACTCATGAGGCACATTTTACAATCATCAGAGAAGAATTCAAACCTAATGCACCAAGACCATGTGAAATTTGTGGTCAAGTCGGTAAGTACATATAACAATTTATGTTGTATTAGAAAATGGATGTGGATCAGTAATTTATGTCATCTGCTGCCTGACATAATTTTAACATTTATAATGAAACTAAATAACCTATTTGGCAAAGGTAAAATTACTTAAGTGATGTTTTGGAATCCTCTATGTATTGCTTGTAACAAGGTTAATTCCCCTTTTCACTTCCAGGCCATGATATGAAAGAGTGTTTGGGGATGGCAAAGGAAAAGCAAGGAGAGGTAAGGAACTTACTATAATTTCTCAATGGTTTGGCATGCTGGTAAGGAACTTACTGTAAATCTCAGTGACTGTTAACTACTGACATTTGTACATCAATGACTCTGATTGACAGCAGACTATTCTGTTCATGTGCAGACAAAGGTCATTACTTTACTATTCTATAGGAGTCAGGATCATTACAATAGACTGATCAAGTTAGAAATTGAAAGTTCTATCAGTAGTATCTAAGTCAAATATCATTGCTCAATCCTCATTTGAAAAAGTTTTGGAAAATTATCTTCTAATAATAAGCAATATGAGTGTTAACAAAAGAAAGTTTTCAGAAGTAGTGATAGTTTTTCACTGTTCAGTAGTCTGCATTTGATACAGTTTTCTTATGACAAGAATGTAAAAGATTTGAAAGAAAAATGTTTTTCAAAGATGAGAAACATCATTTTTAAGTTCATGTGTCTTTTTTGTTCCAGAACGATGAAATTGCACAGCCTTTTTCTCAGCAACAGGAGTTTATTTTTCTTCGGTTGAATATATTGAGAGAGGTATGTTGTTGTAGTCATATACAATCGTACCTGGCCACTGCTGGGGAAAAGTGAAAACCAGTGTTTGTTCTGTGTCTATGTCAGTGGTACAAATTACACTGTAGGTTCAAATTAAGGTTGTATAACCCTGTTGCTATCCTTCACCCATGCTGCCTAGCTCAGTTCCAACAATGATACATACTATGATCAAGTTAGGGGTGTAACCCCATTGCTATCCATCACCCATGCTCCCTAGCTCAGTTACAAACAATGAAGGTTCAAGTTAGGGTATAAGTAAAGTTTCTTGATTTGAAATGTCATGATTTGAATGAGAAAACATTGTTGAAGAGGCTCAGCTTTACTAGATATACGTGACTAGTGCATACATCAGTTGTGAATGTAGTTTCCCATTGAGTGTTTCTAATATGTTTATTGACAGTACCTGGAAAAAGAATTGAATATGACTGGATTACCATTCCCATTTGATGTTGAGGTAAGGACAATTCTATGTACAGACCCAACCTATGGGGAATCTGGTAAAGTGTACATTTGTTGTCTGTGTATTCATCATTCTTGCTAAGTTTTTAGAAAAAATGAATACAACTGCAGTTCAAAATAGAAGAAAACAGCATGTAAATTGTGTATGTTTTACTCTTATTTCTTATAACTTAGCACCTGTTGTTTTCAGATCTAATAGGCAATGGTTAACAACACAACACAGTGATTTCGAAGTATTCATTTCGAACATAATTATAAAAACGAAATGATCAATTTTTGACCCAGTACTGAAACATTCAGATGGTGTTTATCTCTTTTCTCATCAGTTGTGAATTCACAGACATGTGATGTTTGTAGTCATGTTTTCTATCTTGTATGTTGATTTGCAGAGAGCCATAGATGATTGGGTGTTCATGTGTTTCTTTGTTGGAAATGACTTTTTACCCCATTTACCTTCATTGCAAATCAGGTAAGCAATCTACACCTACCTAAATTTTGTTAAATCTCAGGCAGACTTATTTTTTTTTACATGCAAATTTTAATCTAATTTGGTGTAATTTAGTACAAGAAAAGCTCACCATAGCCTAGCCTACTATAGCATGTTGGTTTAAACTACTGGGTAAACATACATTTTATATGTAATGGACACATTTTACCAACTGTTCTTCATCATTGTCTAAGAAAGTAATGCCTAACCACAAAAAGGGGACTGCATATCTTTTATACTAGTATTTTTCAATATTTTCTTCTTTTCTACCAAATGGAATTAACTTATTCAAAATATTGTATTTCTATGCAGGGAAGGGGCCATAGACAGGCTTATACGCATTTACAAGAGTGCTATATTTAAGACTGGGGTAAGCTATTTCATCTTGTTTTCATACAGCCTTCGGTGATTGGCTTTAATTGACTGTGTCACATGGTCACAGAACATATTTTGAAATATTACAATGCAAGACGACTGTGCTAACCCACCGTACTTTCATTTCTATAAATTATTCAAGAGCCCTCTCAGCTATCTGCATAACATGTAACATTTTTGTGTGCACACGACTACACATGCTACACGTACGTGATGCAGACCACATGGATGATCGACATGTCAACAGGCAGGCGTAAGGTCATTTATAAAACATGCATTACATCGTTCATTGACATAACTCACATATACACAGTTTATAGCCGCAGTAAAGAATGTTCAGTTCACTTCAGGGATAACATTAAGTCTATCCGTGGACAGTAAAAAGTCACATGCATGATTGCGCATCAACAGCTGTTAGACTGTCCACTATGATTATGTAAATTTTATGTTAATCATGAATTGAACCAGAATCTGAATGGAACGTGGATGCATGGTTACCCACTAGGGGGTGTTTTGGAGGAGATAGTACAGATCGTAGATTATATTTTAGGTGTTGGAATCCTCAGTGAGTGAGTAGCGCGAGTTCTGTATAGTATACTGTACATGCTTACTAGTGTATGTTATAGGTTATGTATTTGCACACAACTAGTCTTTAAATAAAACATATTTCAGAAAGTTTTTGAGGAATACGACAAAATTTAATCTGCGTCTGAATACAGACTAGATGCGATCCACTGTTAGAATAACAAATCCATGTGTACAAGTGCAGTGTGTTGGGTTGTCCCTCATTTAAACCATGATTCAGGAGTACAGTGAATTGTTTTCAAAAGGAACTACTTATGTTTTTTTCAGGGTTATTTGACCAAAGATGGGATAGTGAACTTAGAGAGAGTGCAGTTGATGATGACTGGTAAGTCATGTTCAAAAGTTTGTGATTTAAATTATGACAAGTGTGTACTATGAACTTCTAGTATGTGATTGTAGTTGGTGATTGAAAGTGTTATGAATACTTTCAGAACAGAATTTCCCTCCATAACTATGGTGTAAAGTAATTAATGAAATGGGAGATATCATAAATCATAATGGTACAATGTACTTTCAGATCTTGGTGAAATGGAAGATGGAATTTTCAAAAACAGAAGAGAGAGTGATCTGAGATTCAAGAGGAATAACAAAATGAGGAGGCATCGAATGAAAGCTCAGGTGAGAATATACTAGTAGTTCATTTCTACATCATTAGCACTACCCATGTGTTTGTCAAATTTAGAAGAAAATAATTATGCTAACATTTATGCTTCAACGAAGAGCCAACCAGAATTGTAATCAGGAATATTGTGCAGGATACTAGTTATTGAACAACCAACTTGAGCAATATGAAAATTGTTTATAAAAATGAAAAATGAGAAATTTTTGAAACGCATGATTTTAAATTTTTTTTTTTTAAATTTGTCAAGTACCCATATCAGATTTTGACATGTAGTACCACATAGTTTCAATATAGCATTGATGTTATAATCTATATATTATTTTATGAATGAATTTTTTTTATGAATTCTTTGTTTGACAATGATTATGTTTTTTTTTTTTTTTTTTTTCACAGAAACATTCATATGGTGGTGGTCCATCATTTGTTCCTGCTGGCCAGTTTGCACCAAAGGTAATTATTCATCGTTTTGCTAAGTTCTATACTTGAATGTTAATACCATGCTAGTGTAGATTCAACTGTTGTCATTTCCCTCCCTATACCTTGTATACTTAAACTGTACCAACTCAATTAGGACCCTAGGGGGCCACACAGGTCTTTGCACCATCTGAACTATGCAAACTTTTAGCTATTAATAAAAATCATAAATGAGAAATTTTTGAAACGCATGATTTTTTAATTTTTTAAACTTTGCCAATGTTTCTTATAGTTCAACATTAAACATCATGTGTGCATGAGCAAGCAAAACAGTGATATGAAAAAGTCCTTTACTTTTTACAGTATGTAGATTACCTGCGTGTAAGATTAGAAATTACTGGGCCAAAGGGTCATATAACCATACAGTACATATCAGGACTAGAGTATGGTGGAGTATTTGCCTAAGAAAATACATCAGATTTTCATAAGGTTTCCTTACTGTGTGTTTCCTTCTTGTTAAGTTAAAACAGAATATAGTTCTACATTTCCATGTAATCACAACAGAATTATTATTGCTACTGTAATGTTTCATTGACAATATGTAATTTGAAAATAGTGGCTTTTCACTTGATGGGTATTTTCCATTTATATTGGTATACTGTCAATGTACCTATACAAGTGATTTCTTTAGAAGCAGCTATTGATATAAATAGATAGATGGCTCAAATATTAAACATTGTGCTGTTGCCAAAACTAATTGTGGTATTTTTCAACAGCCAATTGGACAAAGTCCATCCCCTGTACAAAATCCAAGACAGGAAGCTTATCAGATGAGAATGTCAAAGACTGACACAAATCTTGCAAATATGGTAAGTGTCAAAAAAATGTAATATTATCATTTGTAATGCTCATTTAATAGATGGATAAAAAAAGAAAAGAAAAGAAAAAAGAAAAGCATGATTCCACTGGGTAATCAGAGTTCTGCTCACATGACATTGGAGGCAGGACTGAGAAACTATGGGCTTGATATATACATACACAATTTATCCAATCCTGTGCAATGCCAGTGAATTGAGAAAGAGGCTATCACTTAAAAGTGGTAGGGGTATTATGCCTGGCATATTTGGATCTCGTCAAGATTAGTATCTCTTAAGTACATATAGATAGGTCCGACAAGTTCTGCATGTATGTTATCACTCATCATCATTCATACCACTTGATCTTACTTGGAGCGAGACTTGAAGAAACCAAATTTTGTGAAATGATTGTAACTAAATGATTGTGTGTTTTATCAGGATGCAGCCAAAGCACTGAAGTCTATGTTTTCACCGGATAGTCAAAAACGGAAGCGAAATGATGACAGTGACAGTGAAGAAGAACCAGCTGACGATATCAGGTATGGTCAAGTTTTGAAAATCATAATATATACACAACATTGTGACTTTTTTGACTGACTTACAGTCAGTTAAAGTTTTGTGTTGTTTTATTTGTCTGCATATAGACACATATGGATTTGTTTTGTTCATATGTTGTGCATATATGTTGATTTTACTCTATATTGCAGCAAGTTTCGAAATTGTTTGAAATGTCTCACAAATTTGATTTTCAGAATTAAACTCATGAAATCATGGTTTGACAGTGTGTCCACTGATGTAATGCAACAAAATTTTGGTTGTGGATAAAATGATGAAAAAATAGGTTTTCCTGTTGGTCACCACATAGTAAGGGATAGGGTAACATCAAATGTTGGTTTATCATAAGAAAATGGCTCTGCATTAGTAGCACATGGCATTAGTTTTTAGTAAAGAGCATGCTGCACTTATCTAAGACCCTATTTCAGCTACAACCTGAAAACTTAAGTCCAGGAAACTGGTTACTGTATCCTTCCCATTGTATTTTTGAGTTGTTGCCTTGAAATAAGGTCTCCGTATAGTTTGTGTTATTATGTGCAACACAACGTGATTAAAAAGATATAGATATTCATTTAATATTTTTGTCATTTTATCTCAGACTGTGGGAGTCAGGGTGGAGGAGTCGATACTACAAAAATAAATTTGATGTGTGTTCCGATGACATGGAGTTTGTCACTAAAGTGGTAAGTTGTCAGTTGTTACCTGTATCATTCAGTGATATTTACTCCTCATTCTTGCATTCTGTTAAGATGAAAAGACCTGGTAATGTTCCATCATGATTGCTCATATAACATATTTTTGCCTGTTTGATGTATGATCTGATGAATGTAGTTTCTGAGTAGACAAACCCACAAGTTGTATAACACAAAATAACCTCATCATATACACGTCATACATGATGGTTGAAAGGTTAGAGTGGCCAGTTTGAAATGTACAACTTCCTGGTTTGAGCATCATTGCAGCCATTTCTTTCTAAAGTCAGTGGGCAATATTTGAACAACAACTAAGCTCCATTCAACCTAGCTGTATTATTTGGGACCTGGTAGGATAGAGGTTGCAATGTGAATCCTTTAATCCTATGAGCTCAGCTAACAGAGGCTGCAATGGATTGTATGTTGTCCAGACATGTGAAAAGTAGCCCACACTCAACTGGACTGCACACACAGTGATGACAAAGGCATATATTAAATATTCATAAATTTATTTTAACACCTATTTTATCTCAGCTCATGATTTATGGGAGACATGTAGTCCCCTGAAGTATTTGCCAAGGTAGTGATAACGGCTCTTCCTTTTATTGTTTGAAACCCACCCTGTCACCTGTACATCACATATGTAAACAAAAGAATCAGGTTTTCAATTGTTTCTCATTGAGGGCGCTCTTCAAATATTTGTGTTGTGCTTTGTTGTAATCCACAACTTGCATTAAAGTGTCAAAACAAGTATTACCACAGAAAGTAGTGAAAGAAGTTAATGTCTGTCTTTGAGATTGTACACTTTGTACTTAGGTTACAACTTAAAGGTTTGCATGAAGTTTTACACAACTTCCATAAGGTTTGTTTTGATTGGGTAAAAACAATGGAAAACATGACACCTGTTGCCTGTTGTGTTAATCATGCTTACAAGAATAAGTATCCTTACTTGTTCTCCCCAATCAGTTAGATCATTATCATTGTCATGGAACGCTCCCGGTCATGCCTTGTATGTCCCTTGGAGCCCTCCCTGTCATGCCTTTTGTGGCCCATGGAGCCCTTCCTGTCATGCCTTTATGGCCCATGGAGCCCTCCCTGTCATGCCCTGTGTGGCCCATGGAGCCCTCCCTGTCATGCCCTGTGTGGCCCATGGAGCCCTCCCTGTCATGCCTTTTATGGCCACAGAGCCCTCCCTGTCATGTCTTGTATGGCCCATGGAGCTCACCCTGTCATGCCTTGTATGGCCCATGGAGCTCTCCCTGCCATGCTTTGTATGGCCCATGGAGCCCTCCCTATTATGCCATGTATAGTCCGTGGACCCCTCCCTGTCATGGTTGTGAATTAGTGTTATCGTATCAATGGGCCCATTAGGATTAAATAGCATCATTTTCTTGTCAGGACCAGCTTTTTATAAAGCTTTGCCAGACATTGCTAATGGTAATGTTTTATCTAGCTTTATTACTGCCTCCAGTAATGTGGAAAAGCAGGCAAAATGACAGGTATTTCATTGACATACCATATTGTCTGTAAAAGTCTTGCTTGAATAACAGTTAATTTAATATTTAGAAGTGGAAAAATGGTAGTATAATGAGTTTCTGTAGAAATGATAATTGTTTAAATAGTATTAATTAGTGATGATATCATATGAAACAACAAGATATTAGATGAATTGGACCAAATTATTTGAATTGTTCTATACAAACTGCTTCACACCTCAGAAGAAGCCATTAATTAATTAGACTTTTCAAGTGCCAATCAGACTTTTTAAGCGTCAGTAATGACATGCATTGTGTTGCTGTTAAGACTTCATGCATTGTTAATGTCCACTCAGCTGGAAATACTAATTATTATTAGTTATTATTAATATCTGAGTTGTAACTGTTAATTACTATAAAAGTCATTTTTTAAACAAAAAACCTTAACATGGTTGGTATTGTTCTTTTCAAAGTAATTTACAGCACAATGGCAGTAATTGACTTGTAGTCAAATTTCATTTTACATTATGAGACGAAAAATTTTTTTTACCCAATTTTATGATATGAAAATATACAAGCACAGGTTTCCGAAAATTCTTTTCTTTATTAGTGCTGTTTTCTTTATAAACACTTAGTTAAGAAAAGGAAAGAGTTTTTGGAATCCCTTGCTTGTTTATTTTCAATACCTGCCAGTTTCTTCGCATTCTTTTTCTGTTTACAACAACTAGGTGGTTTAACACTGTAGTTGGACTGATACTTGTTTGTCTACAAACCCAATTTTGATGTCGTTGTTTTACAGATGCAAAATGTACAGTTTTCATCTGTTCTTCTCTTCATTGATTAGTTTGCTTAACGTGATGACACTGTGTCATAATCAATCATCAATGAATGAAATCAGGAAATTGTCAGTGATTATGCAACTGCCAATTTAAAGAGCTTGTCTGCTGAGGGCAGAGAGGATTTCAAACAAAATGGCATCTTAAATAAGTTTAATCACAAAACATACCTGCTGGGATTTTGCAAGAGGAAGATCAAACATAAGTTGTAGAAATAAAGATGGATTCGATGTAATCTTGTGTGGTGTCCTCTATACATGTATTCTGATAATGAAAAAGTGAGACCCCTCATTGTAATACAAAAACTAACATTTTACATATTTGTTAATCTTTTGAAATTTATTGAGTTACAAACAAGGACTTGGCATATGTTGTTTCACATTGATTTTCCAAGTAGAAAGCTATGAAAAATCCAAAATAAATACCCAACTATCATCCATATGGCCACTTTAATCACTTGACTATCATGATTCCACAAATGCGCACACTGATATTTTGCTGTATGCAGATAAGTTCTGGATATATATCATGAATTTATCAATGTTTTGGTTCTTTTGTAGATGAGTTCCTATGTGGAAGGACTATGCTGGGTTCTGAGGTACTACTATCAGGGATGTCCCTCCTGGAAATGGTATTATCCATTCCACTATGCACCCTTTGCATCAGACTTTCAAGAGATTGGGAAATTACCCAATGATTTTGAGACAGGAACTGGACCTGTAAGTATAAAAAGGCAATGTCCTTTTGTGTTGTTTATGATCTACGACCTTTGATCCCAACGGTCACAGACTTTCAGTTATGCTAAGAAGCAAAAACTTTAAATGTATGATATGTTTGACTTTATTTATATCAATAAAGTGAAATAAAGCTAATAAATTTGGATACATTTCCATACAAATGATAAATTCTAAACATTGCAGTAACTAGTGGAAATGTAGAGTAATATTTTCTGACCATTTCTATGATAACCAGATTGACAGTCTCAGTGATGAGTCTTGGGACCTTGTTGAATGATAGACGAAGTCAAGTACAGTGTTTGACTTTGTTGTTTTATTTACAAGGTTGTGAATATTGAAATGTGTTTAAGATGAGAAGAACATGTGATGTTGAAATATATGACAATCAATGACTAGTTTTAACTGCTTCATGAGAAATCAGTTTTGGCTAAAATGTCAGATTTGTTACGTTTACAATTAAAGATGTTAAAAGAAACTGTCAAATTTTGAAGCTTACTTTTGACTCAGTATACAGTACACTAATAAGTATCTCACCAAGTTATGTTGGCAATAGTAGTAAGGGTGAAGACTATCACAGAACAGACTTATTCAGATTTGATTGCTTATTAAATACACTGTGTTTTTTGTAGTTTAAACCCATGGAGCAGCTTATGAGTGTGTTTCCCGCAGCAAGTGGACAGTTTCTACCAGACACATGGAGAAACCTGATGATGGCACCTGTAAGTAAAAAAATTGTCGTTGAACAATTGAACATGAAAACAGATTTCTGACAGATTATTTTTTGAATTGTTATCAATGTCTTTTGTTTTCAAGTCATGTTGCAATGCAATGTAGTGAAGTTTTGTGGAGGAAGCTAATAACAACAAACATACATTCTATTGTTTTGGTTGAACCCCTTGTCTCAAGTTTATTGGCAAGTGAAATAAAAAAAAAACGAGAGTATGCTAACTACTGTACAGTTACTGTAGTGTGTCACCTACTTAGAAACAAAACACACTTGATATCAGTAACTAATGAAGTAGTAGAAAGAATAATTCCATATTTTCTAGAAAAAAAATCTTGCATTTGAACAATGTGTTTGCAACTTTGGATCAAACAGTTCATGTATTTTACATAGCACTTGAAGTGTTGGCTTATTTTGTTGTAATTGTTTGGGCCTGTAAGAAATACACAGTCTGACAAGTCTGTGAGTATGCCGTGTCAGACAAAATGATTACTGTAGTGTGATTTTGATGTATACAAAAGGAATCTACTCCTATCTCAATCCCCAACCCCCTTCCCCAACATGCCAACAAAGGAATTATCTTTCGTTAATTTTTGTTTGAAAAAAAAACACATTCCCTAAGAATATTCATGATTTTATTAAGCGAGATACGAGCACAAATTTAATTTAGTATTGGGCTTTAATATGGACTCTATAATTATTGATATTTTTATTTCATTGATTTCTACAGGATTCTCCCATAATAGACTTTTATCCGGATGATTTCAAGATAGATCTGAATGGTAAGAAGTATGCCTGGCAAGGTAAGAATGAAACTCACATCTGGCCACTAGACCATACCACATGTCACAATCTAAGCCAATCACTGAAGGCTATATCGAAATAATGTGTTATAATGGAAAATAGTAATGAAAAATTCTTCAATAAAGCAATTAAAATTTCCAGATCTCTTCCAATGACAGTGTTACAATCATCAGCCACCCATACAATCACTGATATCATTTCTTTATTTGGGCTGTATAAACAGACATGAAAGTTAACCCTGGCATAGAGGCATTGTCCTTTCACTTGCACGTTGAATTTGCTAAGACTAAATATAATAGCTTACCAAACCATACTCTTGTTATCTTTATCGTCAAAGGTGTTGCTTTGTTACCATTTGTTGATGAGAAGAGATTGCTTTCAACATTGAAGACAGTGTACCCAGACCTGACTGAAAGAGAGAGTGAGTACATCTACATTAAATATCATCATCAAGTCCACAAACGATAGTGTCATTTTCATTCCAGGGAGTTACTGTAGTTTTGGATTCAATGATAGACAACCATTGGTTGACAAAGCAAAGTATGGTAGACATCCTATAATCAGTATGGAACAGCAATTATAAACTTTGTTACTTTTGTAATGTAAAGATGTAGTTATCTAGTGAGAAGTAAACTTTAGATCGAATTTCTCCAAATCTAGTAACTATTTGACAAATGAATACTAATAGTTATAACTTTCATATCTTCAATTTTGAAAAGAAACCACAATATATACAATATATGATTTTTACCATATTCCATATATATCCTCCTCTTATTGGTTAAACTTTAATACAGAGAAAGACATCCTTGACATAGTATCTTGTAATAACAATTGTATTTCATGGTGTTTGTTTTCACTTTTCAGAGAAACGTAATTGTTTGGGTTGTGAAAGACTGTATGTAAGCAAGGACCACCCTGCTTTTGATTTCTATATGGGAATGTATGAAGTTGACACAGATGAGGTTTGTTTGTTTTTATGTATCTTCAAGTGTAGAAGTACAGACATACAAGTGTTTGCCACAAACAGTAAAAGTTTTTTAAATTTTCACAGTTATTTTCCAACATTGTGTTTATCTTGAAGTGCTTTACAATTATTATCCATGGCACGGACCTATAATGGCACAACAATGGCAATTTGATATATATTTCATTTCCCTTGGGAGCCACACTATCCATTGCAAGTCTCTGTAGGAATAAATCCTTCATAAATCAGCTTCTATCCTACCAGATCCCCCTTTTAACCCAAATGTATGTACATGTACTTGAATGTGCTTTTGGTTTAAAACTAATGCAAGTCTCACCCAAAGAATGTTAGGTACTGTTTGAATATTTATTTGTGTGATTTGTTTGATACTTGCAGGACACTGATTTGAATACAAGTCTCACCCAAGGAATGTCAGGCACTGTTTGGAAAAATGAGTTTGTATGCATGCCAGGACAGTAAGTGTGACATCCAGAAAAGTATTCAGTTTTATAGATCTTACTCTCAGAAATACAACTAGATACAGAATGTAATTATCAATAGTTTTGTAGATAGATAGATAGAATGAATAAATGAATGAATGAAATTTATTTCACCAGATAACAAAAATAAGCTACACTTTCAAAGACACACATGATACAAATATACAAAATGAATACAAAAGAAATACATAATTGTTATCTGATGTGGGCCATGGAAATAGTTCAGCAGAACTAGTCTTGGCCATGGACTGTAGAAACAAATAAGCTATGATGAACATGTAACAATTGACTGTTACTTTTGTTGTGTATCCCACAGGATGTGTAGAGGTAGGAGTTATATAAAACTGAAAATATTTACCCAGTTATCAAATTCAGATGTTCAACGTTCACTTCAAAGCGACCTACAATGGGATATGTGCCTTAACATGCTTTGAATTCTTGTCAGTGTTGGGAGGGTATTGGCTTCTGACATCTAGGTTTTAAACTTAAAACCATAGAATATACTGTATTATGATAAAGAAACTACCACTACTAATATAGTAATAGTTTGGTCATAGAAGGCCCATCACTATCACTCATTTCAAATGTAAAGTTTTCATTTTAGACAAAGGATGATGAAACTAAAGTTATTGATCTGTTGTCTGTATTCACCACTATAGAACCCTAGAGTCGCCACTGCCATTGGTCAAAGACTTGAAAGACACCCAATCCATAAGGTGAGATATTTCAATTGTTTGTGTTTTTTTATTGACAAAGAATATCGCTGGATGGCTCTGAGCAGTTGCACAGTTGTATAAGAATGTCACTTTATTGTCAAAGAATGTCACATGATTGCCAATTTGGTGTGATAACATAAGCTATGGGTGCCTATCATGTAATCACATGTCCAATCTCCCAACGAAAGAAGCATGCTGTTATTCAACTCTTGCACTATTTATGGAACCATGGAAAAATCCCCCCAAATATTTTCATATAATTACTAGTGCTACTGAACTCTGTAGACAATAGACAAGAGTTTGGATGAAGATCACATTCGGCTGAGTCTACCATGTCTGTAAACAGCCTTATACATATCTTGTTTTCTCATCACAGTGTTGCATACAAAGATCCACAGTTTCCTGAAGGTCACATTTTCTCTGCTAAACCACTACCAGGAGCCACGTAAGTAACCAACTGTCAAACTGTACAATCTCCACCTTCCTCAGTCCTGAGTGTTCTATTCTCAGACTATTCGAGCAAGACGTTTATTGGTATTTACAAAAGTGTAACTACATGTTTGTTTTGAACATACAGCTACATTCAGTAATGATATCCAATTCAATGTAGTTCTGAAGTTGAAAACACTATGCTACCAGTGTGTATTTGAATGTTTTATGATGTCATTAGACTGGTTAGTCATTCAAAATATTGATAAATGGGACTCTTTGGAATAGATTAAAAAGTGATAGAATATACAAAAAGATGAAATGTACTTATACTGGAGGTATGTATTGTAGAGCAATGTTCACAAAATTAACACATTCTGTGTGATATACCCGTTACAGTGATTCTTGAAGCATAGCTACCAAACATTCAGTGTTTAATGCACCTTGAATATAATTGTTTTACTGAGATGACTCTGATATTTAGTGTGAGTTTTTACCACACTTTGACAATAACATTTTATTTACAGGATGAGAATAACTATTGAGATTATTTTCAGCTGTCCATCCACTTCATCTCTCCAAACTAAAGGTCCTATTCATAGCACACCAAAGCTCTCCATGCATAGAACTTTAAAACGGCACTTCTTAATATTTAACTTATCACAATCCACGCCTGGTCTTACTTGGTGTCTACCATGTGAACATTTCAACTGGATATGATGCATTGGTATCAGTACTTTATTGTGGGTTGCAGAAGCTCCAGTGGTGTACTTGATGCAAACTGTTTCTTATTTCTGCACCTTAAAAATTAACTTCTACTCCCGCTATGCAAGATTCACATTTGCTTTGGTGCTTTGGTTCTATCCTGTAATTTCACTTCGCACATTTGCCTTGGTGCTTTGGTTCTTCTATCCTGTAGTTTCTACTATACAACCTAGGTATGCAACCCTCTACTGGTATGCATCCCTCCACAACCATTCATGCTTCCTCCCTTCCAGTTCATCTTGCAATTTACAACAGATGTAGTCCTGCCACTTATCTGTTGCCTCATGCTAAATCTTCATTATATTGTGAAATTTAGACCTCCATCTCGAGTACTAAAACCTGGCGATTGGGATAATAGTAGAGGACAGTATCGTCCACAACTTGGTTTTAAACGTCACTCAGGTCCGCAGGTTTCGTTAGGTGCTGGTGGTCACCGTATGGCAAGGTAGGGAGAGTCAAGTCTACAGTCTTTCTGCACTTTTCAAGCTCTGATGTGTGCTGTCAACATTAACATTTCTAACACATATTGTGTGCAACTAAACCTGTCACTGTATTCTCAAGTAAACAGTGATTTTTAATCTCTTTAATATTTATGATGGTGAAATGATACCAGTTTTAATATTGTCAATAACAAAATGTTGTCTTACTACTTACAATGGTTGGTTTTCATTTTGTTTTCTTTTTGTGTGTTCAGCACATCTTTTCTTTCTCTCCTGGTGTAATAACAGCTACAATAATGGTTTAAAGTCACAGTGTGTATTTTTGTTATTTTATTTCAAATTTCTTGTCAGTAATGTGGTGGTTGGATTTCTTGTTTAACTCATGTTTGATGTTATTTTTCTGTACTAATCTGTGTTATTTGGTGATGGCACTTTATTGAGAGATGTATATAATACCAATCAGGAAGGAGCAAACCTAATGAATGTTAGACCAAGCCTGTAAAGCAATATCTAATATGTATTAATGGCTAAAAAGCCAAGAAAATTACAATTTTGTCTATCTAGCCTTGTATTGTGACACCACAAACTGTCACTATTAACTTTATCTTTCATGAGTTCCGAAACAGGCTTAGAAAAACAACATTAAGGTGGAATTGCAGTGGATAAAATTAGATACATTTAATCACCAATATTATGAAATATGGTAGCTGGTCAATAAAAAGTAATGCAATTCAGATCAAATATAGGACAGTGACTAAGATTAGTTGTCAACTATTGAATCCTTTACAAAAGGTTCTCAAAGAATTAGAATCTCTCACCAAATTTACAAATAAACTACTGGCTTCCGTCTACATGTCTTCAGACTTTCATTGAAAATGAATGACTTCTGTACAAGTTTGTTTGATGTTCATAGTTCAACAAAATAATTTGGAAAAAGTGGCTTTTTATGCAAGTTTGTTGGTGTTGATTGTTCAACAAAATAGCCACTTGCATATATGTGTTTCTCAAATGAAAAAATGATCAAACAATCCATCATGAGCTAAAACCCATTTTCTATTATGACCTGTATAAATGATTGGATCATAGAAGTACTTGATGAAACATAACTTCTGACGTAACTCTGACAATTTCTTATTGATGGTTACAGTAATGTTATTGGTTATCTGTGTATTTCATGTCAAGACATTTGTACAAATTGGGAAGTAAAGTCAAAGTTTTGACATCAAACACACAAATGAGTGACAACATGTAATAGTCAGTGAGAAACTGTCATGGTTGTAGAAGAAACTTTGATGTTTGTTTAGTGGTTGATCCAAGACCCACCACTGAATGAATAGTGAAATCTGAAGACTTGTATACACACATTTGTAGTCATAATTCTATATGAGAACGTGACCGAGACTGACTATGTTATATTGACATCTTCTCCAGACATAGCTTAATGGGCACAGGCCAATACTCCAATACACCACCTCCACGAAGTCTTCTAGGGACACCACCTATGACATCCTATCAACAACAGAGAGGGTCCTACAGTGGTGGCTACGGAGGTATGTTGTAGAACTTGTACAATAGTGTATAGTAAAAGGCAAAATAAAAATCAAAGGTGACATCACTCTGTGTGTGTGTGTGTGTGTGTGTGTGTGTGTGTGTGTGTGTGTGTGTGTGTGTATGTGTGTATGTATGTATGTATGTATGTATGTATGTATGTATGTATGTATGTATGTATGTATGTATGTATGTATGTATGTATGTATGTCTGCGTGGCTGTGTGCATGCATGTGTGTTTGAATACTTGGGATGCTCCTTGTTTTTGTGTTCATTTCTGCATATTGTGAGAAGTACTCTTCCTGCAAACTCCAACTAAGTTGGACTAGTGTGACCAATGAATGAATCACATCGTCAACTTATTGACTGGTACCTTAGGTTACAGTTAGGACAATGTGTAACCTTCTCTACCTATGTACAAAGAAACTCTGTAAATGCTACCCCAGGTAGGCATTAGAGGTTTGTTATGTCTGTGTAAATACAAATAAGTCCTGAAATCCTGCTGACAGAACACCTGTAGGATGTCTCCAGAAATCCAAGGCTGAGTGTACTTAATGTGCATGTGGATGTATATAGCATTTACCATCCTGCATGTAAACACAAAGCCATCCTATCAATGATAGGACCTAGGAATACCAGAGGTAGGTTGTTTGTGTTTAAACAGAGCTACTGATAGTATCCTGTGACCTGTGAGATCTAATGAAGGACATTCCCTTGATGTCTCTGTAACTCTCACAATCTGGTCACCACGGAGATCCAGTATAGTTGTAGAACCTTGTGAAGTTGTGGTTTATTGGGTTCATGCAAAAAAGTGTGACATCTTGAGGAACAAGATTTGGCAAGAAGTACTATTAGAACAAGGGATAATTATATGCTCAGAAAAATTCCAACAAAAACAACAGGAATATTAAGTATTGCACTACAAATATGAGTGATGATTGATGAATGTCAGCTATTTTATTTTCAAATTTTAAGACATCACACAATACCCGTTGTGATAATTGATGCACATTCAAAAGAAATGCCTATAATTTGTTAATAGTGATTTGTATGAAAATCTGTAGTACATGGGTGTGATATCATGAATTCAGAACTTGACAGTTTGTTTGTTACTTTTATTCACCATTGATGATGAATTTTGTTAATGCTGACTGACTGAATTTACAGATACCTCCTTAAATTTAATCTGTGTACAAAATTGAATTATATTAAATGTATTATATGATAATAGATTTAATAAAATAAGTACAGATAATTTGATTACGTGATGGTAAATCAAATTACTATTATCACCATCATCTTGTTTTTGCTGATCAGTTATACATTTTCTTCAGTAATTGCCAGGAGTGCAAAAATTGCAAACAAAATTCTTTTTCTAAATCACATCTTACATTTGATAAAAATGAATAATATAAACTGAAGAACGATGCCGTGAAAGAGGAAAATGAATACATGAAATCTTCACAAGAAAGTCATGTCATAGTGTGTGTATTAGTGTTTTCTGTTGTGAAATCAATGTACATAAATCCTCCAAATAAAAGCTGATGTCCCTGCAACGGAGTTTTTGTGTACCCAGGTATACAAACATGTTAAAGACTGTGATCCCATATTGCCAAATAACCATGTGTAGCAAAACATGTTTTGAAATGAAACAGCGCCCTCAATTTATTTATTATACAATACTTTCGTTTTCTATTACTGTGGCACTCTCTCCAAGGATCCAATAGTCAGCGTAGTTGAGAAACAATAGGATTATGCAGGCTTTATTGTACAGTGTTGATGCTGCCTGTCATAGTGATGTGATGTGGTGTATGTATAAATGAATCATCGAATGTAGTTTATACGTGTAGTGAAAGTTGTATTGCAAGCTCTTTGTGCATGCCTTGTACAAAAAGATGGTGTTATCTAGTAGTGTGAACCACTAAATAATGTTGAAACAATATTTTTGGGTTTTTTGTGGTGAAAAATGAAAGATCCTCATCAACTTCGTAGGTAGTGAGGAAACAGTTTTTGATATTCATGAATGAAGCTATTGATAAAGAAATGTATGCAACAGTGATAAATTTCTGAAAAATTGTCTTGTCTTACGTACTTGTTATTGAATTAAATTTCTCCAACTGCCTGATTACTGCTTCATATACAAAAACCATTAGTGTTCATTAAATTTGATCATAACATACAAGAAACCTTGCGTGTACTTTTTGATTAGCAAATCAATTCTACATATATAACTATGTGTACATTTCTATGGAGCTATTGACTTTTAGTAGTAAGACAGATGAGACAGTTTACCAAATTGTGTTCAAGATTTGCAAAATAGTCTGACTTTTTGGGATGTTTGATCACTTGACATGTGGGAGTTCTGTGTCTGTATCAAATGTATGTAGTGATAGAGTTGGTATCTGTAAGTGGATTTATTTATTCACATAGAAATTTCTCAGTGTTTGAAATAATTTTTCAAAGCCAGTATTGGTGTAAAGGAGTTCATCGAGTTGATGTTTAGCAGTAGTTATACTGGGTAATAGATGAGTTTGTAGTTGCAGTAAATAACAGGTGGAAGATTTGCCATGTAAAGTGATAGTACAGTAAAGGGAGGAGAAAAGACTAGAAGAAATCAGTGTGTGTAGTTTATGTTACTTGTCAGTGTGTAAGTACTTGAGTAATGCTACAGTTCAAGATCACACACTGAAAGCACTAATCAACACCTTGTGGCACTTCTAGTGTAGACAGGGAACTGACAATGTTTGCCTTAATGTTGTAGTTGCGAACGGCCTATGTCTCCTTCAAATACATGGGTGTGTTGATAGACTCATCAACTCTTGTGAGATTATGGACACTTTTCTACACCACGAGACAAACCCAAAAGATACTATTATCACATCCTCACCACGATGTTATATATGAAGTGAATTACACAAGATGACCAAAAAATGGCTGAAAGCGCCTCACGTTTCCAATTTCTGAGTTAAGCGGTATTAGAGTACTTCAGTGTGGAAAGTAGTAGAGAGATTGCATATTCCTCCAGTCTTGTGTATGTGTTACTCCACCATGATTAAGCCGCTGTTGCTAAGTTTAACCATTTCCTAGATTGAATTCAGTCATTACATTGTAAAGGACAAACATTGGTTGGGCGTTGTTGTGAAAAAAAGGTGGCAGACTTGTATAATACTTGTAATTTCCTGTGCGAGAATAAAGTGAAGCTGTACAATGTATATTTAACTGGAGGGAGAGACACTGGGAATACATGCTTCATGTTTAAAGGAACTTTGATGCTTTAAGCATAACACTTGCTGTTGTTTCAAAGCACCAGTAGAACACTGATGCTTGTAATGCCTGTGGGCAATAAAAATAAAAGAGGTCCATTTGTGGGATTTTTTTCCAAGCTACTCTCTGTTTTTTAAGATTTTTTTTTTTTTTTAACTCTGATGAGGATCTGAAAGTAGACCAGTAGGCTTGGCAAGTAGAGCTGTGGTCACCATGTTTGGCTTACACCTGTACTCAGCTATAGACTTGTAATGTTCAGTTGCTACTGACGAGTAGCCGGATACACTACCAGTTATCAGATCTTACAACAATGTAGATGCTAATCTAGGCAGTTGCAGGCCATTTTTACAATAAGACCCTCTTGAAAGATTGTTCAATTTTTTGACTAAAAGACCCAGCTGAAGAGATACAGGGTTTTCATCATTGTTGTCAAGAGGATGCTCAACACAGCCCTACAATTTATCATAGTGTCCTTGCCAATTGCAAGCTTCATTTACTAAACACCATCACCAGCTGCCTGGCTGATAAGTACTATTTTATAGATTTTTACAACTTTTTATCCATCTCCCCAAAAAGTGGCCAACCAACACCTTGTAACTGGAGTATCATCAGGTCACTAATGCACCCAGCACATGGACCACAGTCTTTTTGCGGCTTCACTGTCTGTCTGCCTCTCTCTTTCTCTCTCTTTTTTTTTTATACTTGAAAGGTAGACAACCCTTACGGTGTGTAAACAACTTCACCAAGCCCCTTAATAAATGGACTTTGCTGTGAACAAGAAGGGTATAGACACACTTTGGTAAATGGCTTAACCCACCAAGTTTAGATTTCCACACCTACTTCTCATTCTTGAAGTCTTCACCAGGAGACTAATTTAAGCCCTCCAGTCAACATTATCTCAACTATCCCACACTATTTGTCCTGTGGGTTCCTTCACACTTTGGACTTTGTTTTCTGTTAAAATACTGGAAACATTTTCGCTACAAAGCTCTTTTTGTCAAAGCTGTCAATGTCGTAAGTGGGCTGCCAAATAGTCTGGGGATGCTAGTCCACCTTGCCTTTGACTAGGCCAATAGAATCCACATACTTGGTAGCATTAGCTGTATTTCTGACTGTGTTAGAGTAAGGGTAAAATGAATTTGATGCCAGACCAGCCATTTTAGCTGCATTGGTGTTGAAATTAAGACAGATACGTGGGCTTGAATGTAAAATATAAACAGTGACGTTTTGTTCTTTGTAGTAGTTCATACCTACACACTTTGGAAAATAACTCCAGTATGCCACAATTGATTGTTCTAGTAATACTGTGCTGAAAGACGTGCCCAAGTGCCTAGCATACCACTGTTAACCTGTATGTCCTGACAAAATGTCAGACACATAAGCTATTCCTTACAGATATGTGTTTTATTTGTGGCAACTCTAAACTTGTATATGTTGTAAAATTAAAAGAAACTGCTTAGAGTATTGATTTCTATTCTTTACCATCGTAATGCTTAACTTTGATTTATTTTCAAATGTCAGAAAATTTGAACTTTTTGCACTGTCTTTTGTATAACCAAACTTTCAAACTAGATATATCATGGATTGGTCCTGTCATGGCATTGCATGGCATTATTGGGTGAGTGAGTTGAACCGCTTCAAACTTCTTTTCATTTAGCACTTGAATGGAAGCTATGATACACATGTTTGCAAAAACTCAAAACACCATAGGAATAAGTAGAAATCAGATTTGAAGCTGCTTTTCATATTCAATTGATTTTCAACTTTTGTTTTCCTGTCATGAAAAAAAAAACAATCAGTGCTGTAGCAACACATAATAAAGGTTAGAGTGGCTTCTCCATGCCATCATCATCATCATGACGACCATTGAACTATACACCAGCATCATTTCTAAAAGTTTTGTAAAAAAAAAAAAGTTAAAAAAAAAAAAATAGGTGTCAAGTGAAAAGATTGAAAGAAAAGTCAGTGTGCAGGTGCACTCCATACTGACAGATGTATGGTGGGATGATTTGAAAGTCAGAACAACGGTATGAAGCAAGGCAAACAGATCGATGGTAGTTAGGATGATGGTATGTTTGCACAGTCCCTGGACTAGAGATCCACATCATTAAGACAGTGAATACCTAACAATGCCAACTAATGGACAAGGGTGTCTCAAGCCTTTCCCATTGTCACACACTTTAATGGCGCTATCATGAACTCGGCACAGGTGTACCTAGTTTCATTCTTTTATACTCACGTCATGGGAGGTAAGAGGTCCATTAATTAAGAAGTCACAAAAGGAAAAAAACATTCCTCGGCTTGCCAAAAAGCTGCAATCGGGTCAATTAAGTTTTCCAAGTGAGCTAAGTTTAAGTTGTCCCATGTGACCAATGTTTACAAGTGATTTTTTTTCCATGGTGGTTCCAGTTTCTTTTATTATTCTTTTTTGATGACTTTGAGATGTTAACTTCATTCAAGATGAAATTATATCACTTTAGTCAGGTTTTGATGTCTGTATATTTGTGCTTTCTCTTTTTCAAGTATCTAAATAAGTTGCTCTCAATAAGTTTGGATATGTTGTTTAGACCAAATATTTGCTGACCATGAAGACTGTCAGCATAGTATTTCCATACATTTGTACACTGGAAATGATCACAGAGTGTACTTTCCTTTATCCCAACCATTGATACCTACACACAGACCTCAAGTGGCAACCATTTAAATGTTGTGACACCAGATGGCAAATGGTTCTTAAGCTTCTCCATCCTGGCCTTTCTCTAGTCCTTATCAGACAGGGCTTTTATTGTTTTAGATTACAACTTTATTGGGCCGACTGAAGCCTTGCATTGGTTGTACAAAGTGTAGATTACCAAATGAACAGTCCGCGTGCCAGGGTTAATTTGACAGAACGTATGTCAAGTGTATCCCTACAGATGAGTTCACCAATTTTAATTTGGCAAACTCAGCTGCTCACTAAGTGGTTAGGCCCTAGTACATTATAGAATTTGTGCCGGCTGTCGGAGATTCTTATTCCCACAGTGGGGCGTGCACTGGATCAGTGTTTATGGGTTGGATGCATCATCAGTGATATCGGTCTCTCCGGGATTTCATTTTCTCATCACCAAGAAGTAATACAGTTCTCTCCTTTCAAGATGAAGCGGCTACTCATTGATAAAAGAACCACGTATTGCGTTGCAAGTTTTGCCCCCTCGCACATTTAAAAGGTTGTTTATGTCAGTATCATGAGATCTGAAATGAATACAGCTACTTCCCATCGGCTTCATTTGAATGCCGAGCATGTTCGGATGGAAATTTTTTCAATTGGAACTTTCCAAATAAATGCTTGGTTTGATGCTTCAATTGATCACTGATACACTTTTATCTGTACGAGTACTACCAATTCTCTGATTGACAAGTTTTTCACTAAATTAGAAGAGCATCTGTTGGTCCGTTTGTTTTGTTTGAAAGTCTGACCCCGATGATGAAACCTGTCAGGAGGGGGGTTTTCATCAAGGCACTGATCCATTAGATATCGCCTGCAATCATCAGTTTTTTCATTTATCCATATAGACTTTTCGTCGGCATATTGATAGTTTTGTAGCTGAGTAACAACAATAATTTGATCGTACACCAGCATATTGCCCAACCAACCATATCTATATCATTTTTCTTTCAAATTGATGAAGGTCTACATGTAATTGAGGAAGCAATCAGTGTTCTGGGGGATAACTTTACCAGCAATAAACCGCTGATATGCCGATTATGCCATCCTTATGTGAACCTGTGATTGGAAGTTCTAAATGAGATGGTTTCATTGCAAGTACTTGAATGCCATGCATCTAGACTGATGTTATAATAAGTCGGGACATATGAAACACGATGCACACAAAAATGGAGTTTCCTTGTTGTGATAAACAAAAGGCATGTCATATTTTACATTTCATATTTTACATTATTACCAGCAGTGATGGATTATGAGTATTTTGGTCGTAATTGTCTTTCTGTCAAACTTCTTGGATCGAGCTATTTTGCAATTGGTGTTACTGGTATTGTTTCTGTGTTTGTGAAGGGTTCAACACCATAGTATTTCATTTCTAAACAAGTTAGTTTCAATCACTGATACAGGAATATCATATATTTCATTTGCTTCACCTTTTGATTATTAGAAGGATTGGTAGTAACGTGGCCAAAAATTCTTGTTGTTTTGAATTGATGACAGAGGCAAGGCTGATGAACACCTGATATTGTATTGTTTTTCATACCACTATGCATGTCATACCATCAAGCAACATGCATGAATGTAATATTTAGATGCTAGTATACAGTGCCGGGTTGATGATGTGGTTGTTTCTGGCTTTTATTCAAGTCAAATTTGTCATCCTGTATAAGGCTGGCTCCATTAGCATTGGTCTTCAGTTATACCAAGATATTCAATAGATATGCATGGACATAGTAGATTTTTATACCAGATTGAAATAAAATCAGGGAAAGAAATGTATGGAACTAGCAACCATGCCGTCTGTACACTATTCAAGATATGAAAGCCAACTGTGTAGAACGGCAGATTAGAAAACAACTTGTGGCTTTGTACTTCTATTGAAGAGTCATACTTGGTTCTACCAGCTTGCTGCAAAGGATGACCAATGTAAGAATTGGGAAAAAATTATGAAAAGCTATATAAGACAACAATAAGGGATGAATTCAGGGGTTTTTTTTGTCAATCTACTTTATTATTTTGATTCTTTGACAGCAATTTGAAGTGAAATGAAAACTAGATTGTCTTAGCAGGCATTTGACAGCAGTGTTTTCAAATGTAGTTCGCCATATTGTACAAAAATTGTCTCAATACCTCAAACCAGAAATGGCAATGAAGTATGTATTCCAAACGGTTTGAATTCATCGCTACAGCCTTCTATGCTATTACCATGAAAATTTATATATATATTTATAAAACACAACATATATTGATTTTACTATGGTATTATTTTGAATCGTAATCTCTTTATTTGATTTCAAAATTCAGTTGTCACCAGAAAGGCCAATTGTCCAGCCATTCACAAAACGCATGGGCTGTGAGGACTTCAAAGGCAGTAGATGAAACTAAGGACTTTATAAATACATGAATATGGTGTAAATAATCTAATCAATGGCAGTTCTATTAAATCATTCTCAAATGGCTCTAACAATTTGATGGAAGATTTGACCTTAGAGTTTCTTCTATAGCCATCACAATTTCTCACATGAGATTGACAATTATGGAACAGTTATTGAGCAACTTTACAATTCGGTATTGAACTCTTAATTGTAATTGTCATTAGAGAACAAATGTAATAACACCCAGAGTTAAGGATATTTCAGAAAATGACCAAACTAAAGATACAAAGTGTTCACTGTGATTAAAATGCTTCTGTATTTTAAGATTTACTATCAGGTCCTTGTGATCATTTATATGCAGGCCTCAAACCATTTTGTCTTCAGGTTCATAAAGTCCTCTATCAAAATTCATTTTGTTGTGGGTAGTAAAATCCTCTATCAAAAACTATTTTATTTTGGATGTCAAAGTTAATTTCTAGGTTCTAGTCACACCATATACTTAGTTTGAGAGCAGACAAATTTGAATTCAATTGAATTGAACCTGATTCCATCAAAGTGAACAAAAAATTATACAATCTTTGAAAGTAGTAAGGGAAAAAAATATGTCAAGGACCACGGAAATAGTTCCCTCAGAACTAATCAAAAGTCCATGGACCAAATACAAGATACTCAACTATACCGGAAAATCTTTGAGTATTGTCGTATACCAAGGTATAATACTATGGAAAAGACACATTCATCATAGTCGTACTGTAGTTTCATCCTAATATTGGCCGCTTCTGTACAAACTGTATGTAGGCTGTAGTAATTATCAAAGGATTACCATATTATTGAACTTAGTTGGAGGATTGTAAAATGGTAACATCGTGAATCATTTGTGTCATCAAGTGTTTGAGATTTGGTTTATGCACGATTTTTGTACATCGTAGTTATTTTGTAGGACTTTGTAGTTTTACTAAAAAAATGGCAATGTGATACTTTCATATTACTCAGAAATGTTCTCTCTCATTTACTGAAGTGCTACTATATTGTAAACTGAAAGCAAGTCAGATTGTTGAGGCAAAACATTATAGTTGAATTGTTTTGAGACCATGCAGTTTCATACCGTTAATAGTGGAACAACAACAGAATGTACCAAATCACTGTCAGTTTGAAACAAAAAAAATAATCTTAAATGTTTGCTCAGACAGCTGAACTTAAGTACAGTGTATTGGGATGGTTTCAAAGGAATAAAAAAGTCCTCATTTGGTTGATGTAATAACTGTTATCTTATACAGAGAAAATTACTAAACCTCAAGCAGTCCACCGAGAAACTTGCTGGTTACTGTGTACAAAGCTAAGAGATTAGAATTTGATGATTTATTAGTGAGTTGCTAATCGATGCAGCAACTTTACCTTGTCTGTCTTTTTAAATGACTGGCACTTCAAAGATCACAGCGTGTCAGCTGTTGTTGTGACTTACACCATAACCAACCTCATTGAGAGTGAGACCAAGACAGCACCACATGCTATACTATCTAGAAAGCTTTAACGGATGTAAAGTGAGTCGCTGCAAATGGACACTTGAAAAATGCTAATGAGTGTGCCTTCATATAGTCAGAGTACTGAAACAAAAGAAATTTTAACCACCCCCTCCAAAAAATTTTTTTTTTAAATGGTGTTATAGTAAAGTCGGTAGCATACACGACACACGGTAGACTTGTTAGAAGGTAAGGAGGTATGGTAAAGTGGATTGCATTGCATTGATTGACAGACTGACTTGTTTTACTTGATTGTGAAAGGCCGACTGGTTAATGTTTCCTAGTGCCAGTCTCAAATGAAACAGAAAGTGAATTTTAGGCAAGCTAAAAAGAGCTTGATGTTTATTCTATTGCAGTAATCTCTACCACCTGTCATTAAACCACACCAATTCTTACTCCCCTGAGTTGCTGACGGCAAAATATCTCTTTCAACGTTCATAATGGAATGAGTTTTCATCCTTTATTCAGGTCCGTGTTTTTTTAAAAATATATAATACCCAACTCTTCAGTGATGGAAAAATGTCAACTATGTATGTGGATCTGTAGCTTATGATATATTTTCCTGTGTTCAATGCTTCCCAAATAAATATATTTTGATCAGGTAGAAATTTGACTTGCGTTATTTTTGGACTTTCCACTGTGCCAGAACCACAGAGTACAATAAAAGTTGGAACCGCATACCGCCCACACATATAGGCAGACACAGGGTGCAATTAATTGGGCTGATATGTTGATGGATACACGTTTATATAGCTATTGCAGTACTATTCCTTCTTAATGAAGTTTTTCTTTGCTCCATTTATGCAGTTCAGTATAGCCTTAGGACATAGAGATTAAAGGAGTCATGTTATAAGAGAGATAGAAAAAAAATTAAGCATTAATGGTGAATCGTGTCAGAGCTCTTTAACATTTAAAGGTAACAGTATATGGCAAGAGTGCATGACCTACAATTATAGGCTTGCTGTATACTGCATTGCACCTTGTAGGTTTCTGTTATGAAGATCTGATGAGGACATTTGTAGACTGATAAACTGATATTTTATTCATTTTGTTTTAGTTGCACCAAAGGTCAACCTGTGACAAATGTTGATATCTAGCAAATAACTACCGATTAGTCTCAACATAGTTATCCAGCTCAAATCTTTATATAAAAGTCTCCCCCATTTTGTTGATGAATGCAAATTAAAGGATATTTTCCCAAATTTTGAAAAAAGAGAATGGAAACTGATACATAGGCACTGGGCAGATAGTGGTAAACATACCCTGCGGAATACAAATGTCAGATTTTGTCATTTTCATTATTCTGGGGTTTTTTTTTTTTTGTAAGGCAAGGGTTTTTTGAACTTCTATAAAGAGAGAATGATTGATCTTGTCAAATCAAAATGTTTGATACACGTCATGAAGATTTTGGTGGGCAACTTTGTAAAATGCCTGGGGAACTCACAGTTAGATTTTACCTTAGTACTCACTGCCCATACCAGAATAGTGATTGTTACATAGCTTTTAGAAAACACAACTTTATACACGTTAGATAGTGATCATACATCAACATTGAATTCAGAAATGTTCAGCATGCACCGTTGAGTGCTCTGTCATAGCCACTGACTTTATGTTTATTCCTATTTAATGGGAAAATTGGAAGTAGGTGTATACAGGGATACGTTATCCCAAGGGAAAATTCCTGTTATCAGGGGATCGCTCCTAGTTCTTTGAGTATTGTATTGTATTGACATGAATATAGCACTTTCTACGAGAAACTTTTCAATCTTTCTTTAAGATTGATGCAAAAAAGAAGCCACATCATGCAATATGCAGTGCCTAAATTCCACTGAGTTGTAGGTATGTGTAAAAGCATATCATGTCATGCATTGAAAGTCAAAACAGGTGGTGAAACCCAACTTTTTAAAATTTACAGCGTGTAAATGATACATGTCGTTACCTGACGCTCCTCAATGCGTTGTACGTACGCCTATGTAGTTTATGATATGTATCTAATTTGATTTCCACAATCATTCACTGTTGTATGACTTAAAACACCCCATATGATGTGTGCTTAAGTGCACAGATATGCATTCTCAACTAAATCACATTTCACAATTCCTATTGAAGTGGACATCTCCAACACATTTTGTACAACTATACATTTATAGCACAAATTAACATTATAGCCCAATTGAACGATTTTAAAGTAAAATTTATGCCGTTTAAGACAATTTTTAGCTCCACTACATATACAGTGTGTGTTAAAGAAGGTACTACACCCGTATCACTTTTCTCTTTTTTTCTCAAGTCGCCAATGTATGAATTAAATTGTAATGTCCTCAGCAGTATGCTGTGATATACAAAACTAAAGCAAACATTTGACTTTTTGTGGAAAATTTAAAGTGCAGATTTTTTTTAAAATCACTTGATCGCAATTATGTAAGTTTATGCCATAATAAATATTCCCAGTACAGGAACAAAAAGAATTGGAAAGATGGAAAGATAAAATCTTTAGAAAATTTTTTTTTTTACGTCATTAAAATACATTAGGAGGAAACGTTTAAGGATGACTGCACTTGTATAAATGCTGTGACAACATCTGTAAAGCAATTATTAAGGTTGACACACCATTTATCACTTACTTGCTCAATGTCCATAAGTTTATGCTAATGATGGGAAAATATAGACACACAGAGAGTCATCTACTGCACTCTATCCTTCAACCTAGTAATCTAATTTCTATGTATTTAGTGGGGGTGAATTTCATACCAAATTCACGTCTACCCACAGGCTATGCATTTTCAGTGTGTGTAGTATCGATACATTGGAGTAATATACACAAACAATAGAAATATTATGATATTGTGTATGTATAGTATGAAACAAATATCAAAACAAAGACAAAAATGTCATGGGAAGCATTATAATTATGAGGAACAGCAAAAAATTTGATTGTTGAAATTCCAAGTAAGCCTTATCATCAAATTGAGTTACACCACCAAGTGAAGTGTACATGTAATGAGTAAGCCTTACCTCTGTATGTTTGTGTCTATCATTCAGTTTGAAAGTGTTTGTCTGTCTCTAGATCTGAGAATATGTTGTCGAGATGAACGTGTGTGTCTGTCACTGCCATGTATGTGTGTTTTTACAGTGAGAAAACACATCACTCACGGAAAGTATGCTGTCAGTGGGGAGCCAGGTATTAGAAGTCCACATACAGCCGAGCTGTGCAGCTGTATGCTTTTGCAAGTGATATGACACAGTGACGTCAGAACGTCTACGGAAATCAGAATGAGATGTAGTTACTCATATACAAATATTGATTATCCCAAATGACACTAAGGGGCTTTGGAGTGGTGTAGAAGCGCCTGTTACCACAATATTTTTCTTACTGAAGGGATACTTTAGATGTAAACATATAGTCCTGTTGAGTTTTCCAGTATCTCAGTTTACAATCCACACCTGCGTGTTTCTCTGCCAGCTTTTCAAGATCATAGTTCTTGTTTACTGTTTAGCTTCTTCCTTGATTCACGGCTGTTGTGACTGCTTTCTGTTGGTAGACATTGTTATGAGCCAGTGTTGTATGGTCTGCCATTGTCACAAAATGTTTGGATTGTTTTATAACATGACTCCCCAGAAATCCCAAATTCTGCTGTTAATTGTTTTTGAACTGAAGTGTGAGATAAACTCATGATGATATTCAAAAGATGTAAACACAACAAATATGGAACAAAAATCCTTCTATCTTGGACATTTTGTAGTTGTGTATGCAAACATTCAAATAAAAAAAAAATGAAACAAAAACACCTCATTATTTGACTTGCAACCCTATATTTAAATAGAAATAAAACAAACCCCCAATATTTTTGTATACTTTATTTTATTACCTACATAAGAAAATACAAATTTGTGCAATTCAAGATGTCAAGCATACAGAGGTTGATTGTAGATAATGGTAGTCAGAAAGGATACACACTTTCAATGAAACAAAAACCCCAAATCTGTCTTTTGAGAATTAATACTTTAATCTGTATAGCTGTCATGCGATATTGAAAGAGTACTATTGTCCCCAGTATTATGAAATTTGATTTGTGTCGGAGTGAAATTAAGACTAAAAATTGACTGATATCGCCTAAAAGTGGTGATGGCAGACAGACAGACATTGACCCTGTAGAATGTTTGAATTCCTATGAAATCTGTTACTCACTGGAACATATCTTATTTCATGCAACTCTCATTAGGATGTTAGCTTTGCTGAAATGTTTGCGCTGTAATAGTTAGGAAAGCAAGCTAATGATGGTCATTTATCGTCCTGGAGTGTTTATTTTTTGGCTAGTTTGACAGAACAAGCATTCAACACATGAACACGCGAGAGAAAAAAAATGTTTTTAATGTAGTGATAATCACCACGAAACGTTGTTACGCTAAATTATCTGAACATCAAATTCTGAAAGATATTATTACATCTGACATATCAAAAATTAATAGAAGGATTTAGAAGTTGGTGTTGAAATCATTGTATCTGTGATTTGTTAGTACTGTAACTATAGGATTATTATGGTGTACAAAATGGCCAAAATATTCAACTAGTTTCGCGTTTTGAACTGAATTTCAACAAGGAAGTATTACCTTTTTCGATTGAACAAAACAGAATTATGATATTTATTAAACAAAAGAATGTGTATGAATAAAAACATGCACAATACAGCAACATTTATCGGTAAGTATAAAAAAGATAACAATGGTTGTAAAAATTCCAAATATTCGTAGTTCTGAATACAAGGGTTGCACTGAAAATGGACCAGGTGAAATGAAATAACAGTATACTATTATCTAAGCAGTTTTATGTAAATCATGAAAGTTGTATTAGTTATATGATTAAAAGTCTTAATTCTAACATTTCATAGCTAGTCCAGTAAGTCCGCAATTTGCCAAACAAAATTTTTGAAAGAGAGTACTGCATTTGTTGTATCATTCTGTTGTTGGAAAGAGGGGGAAGTTATGTACAGGAGAATTGAATTTTGTAGCCTACTCTTATTGTCGGAAGATTTTCTCTGCATTTAACATGAAGTGTAAGGAATGCCAGTAAAATGTAAAACAGCGTGGCAGGTGTTACTGCCCAATGGCAGGCATCAACAGAACAGATGTCTTCTTGGTTCTAGTCCAGGTAGTCACAACTTGAAACAGTACCTTTGTTCTTAGTATATAGTTTCTCTTCCATTGAGTAATTTAGTCCTACACTAGATTAATCCTTCTAGCATGTAAAGTCATCATTCTCTTTGTTGTAAGAGGCAGGGAACACACTTTTCTTTTCCTCCGCTACTTAAAAAAAAAAAAAAAGATGTCCCCTTCATAGTATCATTGAAAAATGAGAGCAATTCTGAGCTTTTATGAGAAGACCCTCCATGACGTGTGTATCCCACCACACAGTTGGTAAATCCGGGGTGGGGGAAGGATTTGGGCTTTGTCTCAACTCAGTTAAGCATTCCATGTTGGCATTAACAAATCAGATTCATTAGTGTTTAAAGTTGACAAGTAGTTAGTGCAATTAGTTGGTATTTCAGCAGTGCAGGAACTGGCATGCTCTTTACACATCCTTGACAATCCAGATTTCCTGCTTAATCGCACATAGTCATTCACTGGAGACAAAAGCCGCAACATTGCAAAATGTTAATGGGCTGCCAGCAAAGATGCTTAAGTGTTTGTTGTGGGTATTCCTGATTACTGTAAGATAGTCTGATGATGAGGTTTTCTTCATAAGGCGACACTCTTCCTGACTAAATCATGCTTTGTTTTCATAACTGAGCCTCTAAGGAAATCAGTAACAAAAACTTGGTTTTTGAGGTTTGTTTTTATGGAATTGCAATGTCCACTTTGGCAGTACTTGATATCTTGACAGGAAGACTTGACACAGGAAAGGGTTGACACAAGTGATTGTTTATTAGATATAGAAAAAAGAATTTTCCTCTGATAATTATACAGTGTTCTTAGTTTCAAAGTACTTTAAATAAAAGTAGTACAAAACCAACTTGATTCTTCAACTAGTTTCACACCATGAGTGGGCGTTTTCAAGAATTTAATTAAATTAAATAAAAATAAAACTCAATCATTTATTTTGTACAAAACATTCCAGAACAAGGAAACAATGTGTTTGGTTATAAATACTGTTATATTTTATTAGTAGTAGTAGCATGATACTGGATGTTGGCTAGTGGTCAACATTGTGGTGTTCATAATATAGAAAGTTCTCAGTAATGGATAGCTGTCAACATTGTGGTGTTCATAATATAGAAAGTTCTCAGTAATGGCTAGTGGTCAACATTGTGGTGTTCATAATATAGAATGTTCTCAGTAACGGCTAGCTGTCAACATTGTGGTGTTCATAATATAGAAAGTTCTCAGTAACGGCTAGCTGTCAACATTGTGGTGTTCATAATATAGAAAGTTCTCAGTAATGGATAGCTGTCAACATTGTGGTGTTCATAATATAGAAAGTTCTTAGTAACGGCTAGCTGTCAACATTGTGGTGTTCATAATATGGAAAGTTCTCAGTTATTGCTAGCTGTCAACATTGTGGTGTTCATAATATGGAAAGTTCTCAGTTATTGCTAGCTGTCAACATTGTGGTGTTCATAATATGGAAAGTTCTCAGTTATTGCTAGCTGTCAACATTGTGGTGTTCATAATATGGAAAGTTCTCAGTTATTGCTAGCTGTCAACATTGTGGTGTTCATAATATGGAAAGTTCTCAGTTATTGCTAGCTGTCAACATTGTGGTGTTCATAATATGGAAAGTTCTCAGTAATGGCTAGCTGTCAACATTGTGGTGTTCATAATATGGAAAGTTCTCAGTAATGGCTAGCTGTCAACATTGTGGTGTTCATAATATAGAAAGTTCTCAGTAATGGATAGCTGTCAACATTGTGGTGTTCATAATATAGAATGTTCTCAGTAACGGCTAGCTGTCAACATTGTGGTGTTTTTATTATATAGAAAGTTCTAGGTGATTTGCTTTATTAAAACTGAGATAGTTCCTTAAAAAAGATATGAAATGCACAAGACATTAAACATGTGTTATGACAATATATTGCTCAATATCAGAAATCAAATGAACTGGATGTATTTTTGGGCACTTCTTTTAATGGTACTTCATAATGGTGGTCATACATGGTTACCAGTTCACTACAGAATACTGTATAAAGTACTCCTGATCACCTATAAAGCACTTACATTGTAACACCACTACATCTAGTTATACATCAGATCTGACCTGTGTTAAAACTACTCCTTGTGTTACTTCGCACCAGTGATAACAGCCTGCTACACGTCCCTCAGTGTAAACTCAAATTGTATGGGGAATGCCCATTTTCACATGCCACCCCACTGTTATTGAACGCTCTACCTGTTGAACTACTCAGTCACCCACTTTTACAAGAAAGACATTAAGACTCATCTTTTTGCAAGCTATAGGACATTTTCAACTCCATTTTTTGTTTTGTTTTCTTGTCTTGTTCAGTGTCTTTGAACATTCCTGGAGGCAGGTGCTTTATAAATGTAATTGATTGATTGATTGATTGACTGATTGGCCGACCGACTGACTGACTGACTGTCTGACTGACTGACTGACTGACTGACTGACTGACTGACTGACTGATTGATTGATTGATTGATTGATTGATTGATTGATTGATTGATTGATTGATTGATTGATTGATTGATTGATTGATTGATTGATTGATTGAAATTCAGAAAATGGATGAATGATCTTAGTCCTTTAACTTGGGACAGTTTGATTTGGAAACCATAGTCAGATTGATTGATAAACAATGAGTTTATTGTTGACAACATGTCAGTATTCTCTACCATTACATATAGATTTGCTGTATTATGTCATTGATGAAAATACAAATAAGGTTGATGACTCATCAGCCAAACCCACAGGTGATCATAATAATCATAATCATAATAGCGAACAGTGAGACTGTGTTAATAACAAATATTGCACTTTCAAATGATAATTAGTACTCCAGCATCCAAGATGTATTTGTCGACAGACAAGGAATAGATCTCCTTGTCTGTGATTTGTAGTTTTCATCCCTCCTGCAGATCTTGGATTATGGTTTTTCACAAAAGTAAAGATCTTTATTAAAGATGTACCAGTGATTACCGTTGGTGATGAAATAGATTATATCATCCTGAATGTGTACAACAATGAAAGTATTATTATTTAATCACCAATATTGAAGTTTTCTAGGACTTTCATTCTACTAATGCATACATTTATACCGTATTGAGATGACTGACTGTATAATAGTGTTAGTTTACAACCATTTTCACTTGACCGTTACGGTTCAGTAAATAATTTAACTGTAAACTTTGTAAACATTGTCATACAATTACGTATTTGATAACAAAAGTGTGGGACAAATTCTATAAATTGCCTCTTAAGTTCACTTTAAAAAATTCTAGAATGAGTCAGTGGCTCAGCCTGGCTTCTATCTTCTATCATCAGCAATTAATTACAATTCATTTTAAGTAATTGATTACCTCTGGGATAGCGTTAATGAAATGTTTTTGTTAGGAAGTCATCCCAGCCTTTGTCCCTGGATAGTTTATTGCTTTGTAAAAGTTAATGTTTGTTAGTGAGATGCACTGTTAAATTGACAATCTGAGTCCCATATGTGTAATTTGTTTATTAAAATTGTGACCTTTCTGATGTTATCAAGAAGTTGAGAGCAATTTTTCCATATAGAATCCAGCAATTATACCATCAATTTTAAGTTTAAAATTTACATGCTGTGCATTGGCATAGCTTAGTCAAGTAAACTTGATCGTAATTTTTTCACCTCTCTCAAATAAGAATATTTTTGTGATTGTTTAGAAAAGTCACCTGCAATAGGCCATTTCTTTCTGCACTAATGAAGTCCAAAAACATGTTTGATCATCTGTGGTAACCATACTCTTACCCAGGCTTTCTTAAAAATTAAGTTTCTAAATGAAAATATTTATCAAATCATTATAACATGCACGAGCCAGGTTCAACAAAATATGGAATATATACTTCAGTCGTGTTATGTCACGACAATGCGTGTCTACATCATTCGTACTGTTGTATTCGAAATATGAGTCAAAATGCTTAAAATTGCCATTACTTTCCCCATTTTTAAAAACTATTACAAGCTATGGTATAATTATATTGTTCCCCAATACTTTTCTTCAGTCAGCCGGAAAATACTCATGACCTAAGGGTTGTCACTAGTCATCTAGCGACTCATAGTGGCAAGGGCCCCTTAGATCAAGTTTAATTTCCAGGGCTGAACTAAGAAAAATGTTGATGAATAATATCTAATTATACTTAAATCCAATTGGCATATTTATTTCTTAATCATTATTTGAATAAACACGGTTTCCATTTTAAACACGAAATCACTAGTGCTAGCTTTAGTCTAAGAGAAAGACACTTCAAATATATACTAATATGTACACGTGATTTGAGGAAAGCGACTGGCAGTTTGACATGATGGTTATGAACAGACAACTGGTAAAGAGCACTCTTATTCTTACAATGCGTGTTCCAACTAAATAGAAAAGAGAGAACGACATGTTAGCAACCACTTGTAGATTATTAAGTAAGTTAGCTATAACTTGTAAGTCGTCTAATTTGTATGCACGGACCCGAATCCTAGAAAGAGAGCAACAGCCATTTGAGATCAATTTATCTACGTGGTGATTTAATGAGCTCGTTGATGCATGCACAAATCGTTAATTTGATTTCAATTTAGCTCTAATTGTTCTGGCCTAATCCACTGGCTTTATTTCACTTCATTGAATCATACAAGCCAATCTCTCTGCAAATGATGCTGTAAAGTGGATAATAGGAAGGAAGCAGAGTTAAGTGTGGCGAAGACTCGGCACATGGGCCTGGCTTTGTCCTTCTTATCTGTGCATTGTTCCCAACAATCAGGAGCAGCTTGGTTCACAGATTTCACGTTTCAACTCTGATCCCCACATCTATGATACCCTGTTATTAGCATTTAACACCATTTTTTGAGCTCATCCTTGGGTGAAGAGAGAATGTCACACAGTTACAAAGAATCAAAAAATCTCCCAAGTTGAGACTGCCGAGACAAAATTGGCTAAAAATTGAATCTGTGTTTAATAGGCAGGGAGGGCTTATTTAGGGGGTTGTATAGATGTAATGATCTTGTTATCAAAGAGAATGATTTCTGATGCTTGTAAGGGCATCAAATGTGCTGAGTGAGATTATGAATTAAATTGTATGATCACAAGACCAGAACTGAGCAGCTTGCACATGTTGTAATCTATTTGTCTGCTGTTCACAAATCAGTGTTTAGTTCAGCCAATTTCTCAGTTTTCATCAAAAGGCAGCTTTTCCCGTAATCCTATCAACTGTCATAAGATTGTCCATTTAAAGATCAGAACTGATTTTTCCATCTCCAGATATCAATTACAGTTAGATTCTCCCTCGTATCACTTTTAAGCTGCCCAACGCTTCCTCTTCATGTATTCTTTGTGTTTTGTGTCTACCGCTCCTCAAAGCCAATGCCGATATTTCATCTGGAACCACCCTTCCTACCAGAATCTCCAGATCAGATCATGTATATCCAGTTGTGATGAAAAATGGAGCTCTTCCTGTCACTTTGTTATCTCTCCCCTGAAACTTTGTCCTAACAATTACTAAATATGTTTAAATGTATGAGACTGTCACACAACAGGCGTTGAGATTTGAGCATTACTTCTAGAATTTCACCCAAAGCCGTGTAAATTTTGTATGCGCATCAAAAATTCTATTCTTCAACATATGAATTATGAGTAAGAAGAGATACTCTTAAATGCTGAATATCTGAGTCTATGCTCAGAATACAAAGCTTTAATAGCATAGATAATTGATCATTCTAACAGAAAATAAAAACTCGCAGCCTTCCTTCATGTTCTCTGTGTACACACTTAAAGATATGTACCAATCAAAACCAAATAGAACTAGCGATTCAACAGTTTCTGTCGATACAAAAAAAAATTATATGGTGATTGTAGTTGATCATTTTGACAGAAAATAAAAACTTCCTCAATGTTTAGTAAACGTAAACTCAAAGAAGTGTATTACCGAAATCCAAATAGAAATAGCACTCCAACTATTTCTGTTGAATTATCGTACAAACGAAAGACAGATCACTTTCATGTTCACTGACTACTAGTATATGGTAGTATAAAGGTATACATTAGATTAACAAGATTGAATGTTCAACTATTGTGTCATCACTAATGTCTTGAACCATGTTCCCATTTGCTCGACATTTCCTGAAGCTATTGTTGTTTGAAGTTTAGAGTTCACATCAAATAGACAGAATTTACTCAACACACACTCCTGAAATCAATTAAGTTGTAACCCAGTCCAGAAAAAGTCATATTTGAAACAAAATGTTATTCAGCAGTACTTGTCTCCAGTAGGGAAACTAGCACAATATCCAATTGTACATGCGTAGTTTTAAATATTATATATAATGTATGTTTGTAAAAAACAACAACGAACGACTGGAAAATGATGATCTTTTCTTGCCAAGAAGGTTTTTGCTTGATATTGCTTGATTTTATTGGATTTCCTTGACAACAACAGATATAGAGGGGTTTCCAGTGTAAGTAGTGAAATATAGATTTGTAACAGTACTGCGAGCAGTACAACAGCTCAAAGTGTGATATGTTGGACTCAGATACTGGCTCAGACTATCAAAAAAATGAAATCATTGTTGAACGTCTTTTCTCCATTCATCTATGATGAATAAATTGTGGTTTTCGGTTTGTGATGGGATGTGTTTTCTCAAACCATGTATAATGAAAGAGATGGCATAAGTGTGCCCAGACTTCATGCGAGGAGGTCTAAAAAAAAAGATAAAATCTGGTTTTCAGTTTGTACTAGAATGTGTTTTCTGTAAACATGTCTTATGAGCAGGTTGAAGTGTTATAAGGGATGATAAAACTACCACAGACAACAAGTGGGGCATATGAGTTGAAGACAGTAGCCTAAGTACTCCTTTCCAAGGCAAGATTTTATTTTTCAGACAAAATTATACGATATCATTGAAATACGGAAGGAGAGTTGTCGTAAGGTGTTGAATAGCAGTGAAAGTGCTGTCTTTCACATTAGGAGGAGTGTCAACTTCTTTGGGGTCACTCCGTTTGCCTTGAAGTCCTATCAACTTGATTTCCAAATGTATCATTTGAGAAGAACCTCTTAATGGGTAGTTGTAATGCTCTTGGCTACTGCAAAGTAAAACAATGAAATGTAGATTGCAGATTGAAGTAAGAAATAGAAAAAATAAGATGCAAACAGGCTCTTGAAAGAGAGATTGAAGCATAAGCTTCTCTCACTGAGCAGAAAGAGATGTTGTGAGTGTGCTCAGACTTAGTGAGGAGGCCTAAAAAAGATGACATCTGCCATAGTGAAATTGTAGCAGCTTGTATTAAGATTAGTAATCCTTTGCAACATATCAAATTTAATGATGTGTTTCCTAGATGTGTTTCCTTCAGTGCTTCAATTCTTTCTCAAGAATTCAACCGGCTCATTCAGCATGCATTTACCAGTTGATACTGTGAGGTGGTCAAATTCCAATTCTTTAACCAATTGAGGGTAGGAGGTGGTGATGGTGAGATTTAGCAAATATTTTTGTTGATATCTTCCTATGATGGCAATTTCCTTCCTTTAGAATGAAACGATTGGCAGATGACTGTATATGATGCCAATGAGATGCTGAACCAAGCCACAAACTCTTAGGCTGAGACTGACAATAGTCTTCTCATGTTCCAGTATTTATGTATCTTGATAAATACTAAAGAGTTTTATCATTCACATTTCTAACAGAATGAAATACTCTTTACATTTACCAAAGTGGCCATCTTAATTGTAAAGAATTTAAAGAGCAAATGTCACACAGAGACAGTACACTTATTGCGAATCTAACTGTATGCACACGAAGCCCATAGGAATAATGTTAGCTGGAAGTTCAGTTCAGCAGTTTGCCACACTTCCGGTTAATGTTCTTTTTATGGGCTTTAAATGCATACATTGAGATTCACGGTAAATGTGTGGTAGTCTCAGCTAACTAGGTATGGCTATATTATTTTCATTGGTGAAAGCACTGAATCATAGACAGACAATAGTAGTAGATATTAACATGAATTTTTGTTTTAACTCGAGTTGGAAGTTACTGTACTCAGTATGAAGGCATTGCATTGTGGGTAAAAAACCCACTTCCTGGCTTTCCTTCCATAGTAATGCTTTACTTTGTGTCAAGGCATTGCATTATGGGTAAAAAAAGTGAACACCTGCCTATACATCCCTAGTAATGCTTTATTCAGTTCCAAGGCATTGTATCATGGGTAAAACAGCAAACACTTCTTGTGTTTGATTCTAATCAACATTTTACTCCCTGCCAAATCACTGCATTATGGGTAAAAAAAGTAAAGGTCTTTAACTCCAAGATCACCTTGGCAGATTGAGATGGAATTTGGTGGAGGTATATAGATAAAGAATTGTTGTGACATTATGGCCTCTTGTTGATATGCAAATTAGTTCTACAAAATGTGATTTTAGGTAAAATATGTTGAATTCCCAAACTACTGGGTAGACTGAATTTAATAGGGATGATTGCTAGAGATGGTGAAGATGGTAATTAAAATTATACAAGATGATGTGACCTTTGACATACAAGTTATGCACTTTGTCTGACATTTTGTTTTGAACTTCACAACATGTACTTTGTTGTTGTTTTTGGTTTAGGCAAACCTTGCAGTTAGGTGAATAGTTTGGGTAAAAAAAAATACTCACTAAACTTAAGTTGGTGAATCAAACAAACATTTTAATCAATATTTCTCAGGAATCTGAAATAAACTTACAGTGGAGTGTAAACAAAATTAAAATCAGACACAGTACTTGAAAATACCAAAAAAAAGACAATATCTCTTCTCTATTTCTTGATGGGTGGTTCTTCTTTACGTAGGTGACATCTTAATATCTGAAAAGAATACAAGAAAAAAATTACTCAGAACATTTGATATCAAACTTATCTACACATTCTCATATGACTATCACAAAGCAGTGTTTGGTGGCAGAATTCATTGCTCACAAAACTTCTCACAAAATGATGACAATTTCTCGCATGACAGTTTATTTAAACTGCCATTCATCTGGTAACTTTAGAATAATTGGTAATTGTGAGTATTGAAGAAGCAGCCACAATAATGTGAGAAATTATGATTTTTCAAACCTTTCTGTGGTGGCCAAATAAGAACTGTTGTAATATTGTCCATATTGGTAACAACAAGCATGTATTTTAAATTTCTTGCCGGTAGATTGATGTGCCATAAAGTGTCTAGTATTAGTTTGTGATATATGTACACAGATGGAACTTGCTTACCAGTGTGTAATTATGGGCCCCTTCCCACCAAGGTGTTATTATGGTTCCCCTCCCCCATGAGTGTGTAATGCTAGTCCCCCCCCCCACTCCCACCTCCAAAATAGTTTAAGTAACTCATCAAATTTACTCCAAGATTTCTTTAATATCTATCAAGAACTTTGAAGTGACTTGCCTCATTTATCCAGATACAGACAAATGAAAATATCGAAACCTAACAAATTTCCCTTTACAGATATCCTTGTCAAGTTAACCATCTAACTCCCCCCTTCCCCCAAAGAAAAATGATGTACTTAGTGATGTGTAATTTGTCAAAACCAATGGGAATAGGCTGTCAAAACTGTGGGCAGATGGGTCAGCAATTGGTGTTTTGAAGAGCTTACTTCAAACTGTACTTGTGACTAAAGGGCATAGGCATCTCATCTTACATAGTGAAAAACTCTAAAAATAAGGACCTGCCTCAAGCAAGTTTCATTGACTGACCCTCTACTGTTTATTTCCAAAATTACTAAAAGCTATGCAATTTAAGTTGAAAATGTCCCACTCGAGGCTCCAACACCATACAAGGTATAGATAGTCCCATTTCCTCCTTTGTTACTTTGCAACTGATACCATTCATCAACAATTTCATAGAGATGGAGAACGTTGTAAAATTTGCTGGGTTATATGTCGCGCTTAATCCAATCTAAGCATCAGATATCACGCGACTTACGACTAAAAATCTTAGCTAGGTAAAGAAATCCTTGATAATTCTCAGAGAGCTATTTAAAATATTGACACTCATCCTGATATTGTTTGACCCATGGCGGTGTTTACAGCGCAGAGTAGCTTCAAAAACAAGAAATTGGAACGGATTGAGTTTCAGAGGAAAGCATAAATCCGGTGTCTTATTAAAAATTCAATGTTATTAGTTTGATCAAAAATGTATGTTTTTGCATCGCTTTTATCCACAAATTAATAGCCTGATATGATCCTATTGTCAAAGATGAAATTTGCTGTGACAGATTTAACACCACTTCTTTTCTTTATCGTAACAAACCATGTTTTAAGGATTAGCCATTTGGTGAACTTACTTTCTTGGTGTCCTTAAGCTGCTAATTATTCTAAGAGTTTTGAAAATAACTCATATTTTTAGAGTGAAGAGATTTCATCAAAATGTTTATATATAATATCAATTGTTGTCTTCCTTTGAGATATGCAGGAAATCTCCAAAAGAGACATAAAAAAAATGATTTTGTAAAATAGAAGGCCATTGTTATATGAACCAAAGTAGTTTTTGATAGCATTTCTTTTCAGATTTATTCAGAAGTTCTTCTGTGATGTATTTCTTAGTCTTTTTATAATAGCCACAATACCATTATTTTTGCCAATATAACTTAGTTTTGTAGATAGTACCAGTAACAAATTGGAGGTTTTAAAGGCTAGAGGTGAATTAGAACTCACTGGTAGTGCTGATTTCTAGTCGGAAAACTTACTTAGAAATTACAGACAGACACATCAACAGAAGAAAAACAGACAGACAGGCAGGCAGACATCCCAAAATCACAGACTGACAAGATACTAGTCAGCCAAACAGACAGACAACACACTGGATAATAGACTAAGACTTGAAAAAAAGAAAAAACACAACTAGACAGACATGCCAACATCACAGATTGACAAGAGACTAGTCAGACATCCAGACAAGATAATAGATATATAGATAGATAGACACAGACAGACAGACAGACAGATGGACAGAAGGCATACACAGACAGACATACATACACAGAGACAGACAGACAGACAGACATGAATAAAACAGACCAATAGACAGACTGGCTGACTAACAGAGACAGTATAGTGGGACTTGACATAAAATTATTCATTTTTGAAGGGACATTTAAGAAACGTCTTAGCTCTGATACTGATATTGAGAGTGGGTTGATAGTAGCACATATGTACATTTGTGTAGATTCACTAAAAGTTGTATGATGGATTAAAATGATAATAAATGTCATCTGTAGATAGACATGACGACAGGCTGGCAAGACGAAAGACGACAGAGACATGCACACACCCACATATACATACACAGATGTATACAAACAGAGCAGTTGACATAGTTATAAGGAGGACAGCAAAGAAATGTTATCATGACTTGTACTGGACGTGAATACACTTGAAGTAAGATAAGGTATGACATGTACAAATTACCCTGTTAATAATTGGAGACATTTCCAGGGCACTAGGTGTTAAAATAGGCGTCACAAAACTACTCTCCTTCTACCTTCTCAATGGATATGTCATTTTGTGCTTGAAAAAAGAGGTTTTTTGACCTTTCTCAAGCTAAAGCTTACTGCCATCTCAAACCATATTCTCCTTGAATGCATAATTTTCCAAGGTGTTGTAACTTGTACAGTCCATGTAAACAGTTTTCCATTTTATTCATAGTTATGATTTGAGGAAGTTATGGTATGATAACAGACAGAAATGTTGTCTTAGTAAGACATAGCTGGTGGAATAGACCAGGGTTGATAGTCTGACCTCACTTATAACTTAAACCCGGTCAGCAGCCTCACTTACAAACTAAAACCCCCTAAAACTGGTCATCAGCCTCACTTTCAACATAAAATTGTCAGCAGCCTCACTTTCATCTTAAAAGGTCATTGGCTGCACTTTCAACCTAAAACAGGTTCAGCCGCCCTATTTTCAACCTAAGACAGGGTCAGCAGCCTCACTTTCAACCTAAAACAGGGTCAGCAGCCCCGCTTTCAAACTAGTAAAGCAGGGTCAGAACCTTTCATTTTATATCACTAAGGTTATCGTAGATTAGTTGTTTGTCAATATGTTTTTGTAAGCTATTGTTTGTACTTCATCCAGATCACTTTGTATTACCAGTTGTGTCATTTCAGTCCAAGTATCTAACATTTGGTCCATGGAAAAGTCGAGAGAGTTTAATATTTCAAATTCATTCGAGACATAACACTGTCTGCCAGTAGATTGAAGTCATTGGAATGAAACGAGTTACAGTAATACCCATATCTAGGAGAAAAAAACTGAAATACATAATCATCTCAAACTAGTAATTCTCTTTATTTCAATTTTGTTTGCATTATAATACGTACTGAGTAATATGTCAATGAACGATTTAACATAGGTTTTGTGTCAAAAACTGTCATGGATATTTCATATCGAGGAAAAGTTACAAGATTTTTTATGGCTTTCTAAGCATTCCTTTTCCATGTGTAAAGGATTGGATTTTCATAAGAATTTGTAGTAATTTTCAAACTTTTTTTCTTCTCTGACATAACATAGCCAGCAGGCCAAAAGAATTAATTTCCTCATGAATAAATTGGAGGATACTAATAGATTATGAAATCTTTGATGGAAACATGAATATTTAGAGAGAAGGAGAGACAGACAAGTCATATGATAAATCTGACTGTATAGATATCAGTAATACAAGAATAAGTCCCATGGTAAAACCAAAGCTGATTTACTGTGTTTTCTACTAAGTTATTACCCTGAACGGATTTAAGTCAAACTGTGGCGTACATCAATGCAACATTGTCATTGTTAATTCCCTCCAGTCAGAGACTAATGTCCATCCACTTTTCTGTCTGGTTAATTGAGATAGTTAGAATTTCACTTAATCGCAGGAATTTGTCTCACGTCTTCCTATGCCTGCCAGCATACTACATGAGATCCACTGACTCTGTGCTTCAATCAAGTGCTAATCTGCCGGCCATCCTTTACAACCAGAACTTTTCACTCACTGCCCTCTTATTACTAGTATACATTAGATTGCCGCATGTCTTTTGGTAATATCTGACAGATTCTTGCACTTCTAGTGTTTTGTTGTCCATCTTTTTGTGTGAAGGGACACAGCTTCATATTTTACACATGTCCATCTATATTTTGACTGTATGCAAAGATACTGTTGTCTCTCTACAGACAGACGTTGTCAGCTGACCGAACTGTGGTGCATTAATAGGAACAATGAATTAATGACCTAATGTAACTTTTTAGCATCAGTATTATAATTTGTGACATTGAATCATGTAATTGACTTTGTCTAATTAACTGGTAACGTACATCAGTACCATGTGAAGATTAATCCTGTTTTTTTTTCCAACCTGTAGTTTTCGTGTACAAACGCCCCTAACACCCATCAGCCCCCACTCCCATCCACCCCACCTCGCTGGAGAGCGAATTAAAGTTTGTTCTAGTTAGGATGGTACGTTAAGGTGATAAAATGAAAGAAAACACAAAGTTCTTGACTTTTTTCTTTGTATTTCATGTGATTTATCATTAATCTGGACAGAAGTAATAATTGTCATCACATGACATCACTACAAGTATGTCAATATTTATAAGGTAGATTTTAAGAGAGATATATGCAAACTATTGACATGTGAAGTAAAACAGCAAATGACATCTGATTAGTTCTGTCAAAGAAATCTAGTTCTGTCACATAATAAAGGCTGAATGCAGGTGGAAAGATATACAGCATGTATTGCCGAACTGTGAATCTTCCACAGAATCGAAAAGTTAAATCTGTGTAATTATTATAATATTGGTAGTCTAGTGCATCAATCTCAAGATTTGACTCGATACCATGTGTAGAATCTAAACTATAATATTAGTAAAAAATATAATGAAATTTATCAGTGACTATTTGAATATTCAAGAAAATGGTTTTACTTTGATAATTTTTTAATGTATCCCTTTATCAGCTCTTCAGTAAAAAAAGAAGACAAAACAACAAAAAGAAGGAAACAAACAATATATCTGAACAGATACTGAAAAGATGAAATAGAACACAGTAACTGAATATTATAGTTGATTGACATAGAAAGAAAGGAAAGAACATTTTTAGTTACAAGTGTTACAAAACTTTGACATGCATTATTCTCAAATTTTGAGAGAAAAACATTTGTAAGGAAAATTGTAAAACTTATCATTGATATTTTTTGACGCTTTTTTGTGTAAGTTACCAAAGACACAATCCGACAAACCAACATACTGTAGGGGTTGGGGTGTGTGCTGGTGTTTCCAGAAAATAGTCTACTCATAAAACGGGATACTATAAGTCTGATATGTGCCATGCAAGGAAAACAAAAACAAAAAAACAAAAACCAATTAGTTAAAAAAACTTTGTCTTGGTTTGTGTGACGAAAACATGCCCTATACATTACACACTTCAATTTGTTGAACAAGTCATTTACTGGGAATGTCTTATGACGTAGAACTTACAGTGAGATGAAAATTTAATATTTGATGCTTTCACATTGCGTATATATGTACAATTTAATTTGGGAAAGCATCTTTCTGTAGATATGTGGAATGTCAGTGTGGAGTCATGACAAGCCATCCTCAAATGCAATTAATCTAATTCCTGATATGCATACAGGTCATGTAGAAGTTGCCTTGGAAATATAAGAAGATATGGTGAATAGGGTGCAATTCAGGCTTGAATATTTGATAGGTGATGTTACTTGACTGTTACTCGTCTGATGAAATCCAGTCCCCAGTTTAGTGTGCCTTTGTGTATGGTCATGCTTTACACCACCATCAGGATGTAGTGGTACCACCTCCTCCTATCAAATATGCAGCCCATGCAATGAGAAAACACTCCAGGTAAATCAGGGCATTTTGAAAAATAAATGAAGCTTTTACTATATCATTACACATTTATGAGGGGATAGAAAATCTCAGCAAAAGTCTGTGTGTAGAGCAAAATAAGTGAGAGAAGGTGCAGCACATAAACTGGCAATTAGTACAAATATCGCTGGTTTTGAATCTCAGTTGTACTTATGTACAAGGAGATGGATACTGACAAGTTATATCTATCTGGTAAATCATAGATGGAGATAATACAACATACCAAAAAAAGAATTTGATAAGGGAAAGAAAACCTCATATACAGGCAATTGTATGACTTTCGAGTTCTCTTGGAACCACTTTGTACTATCAATGTACTATCAATAGATCCTGAGTTAGCAAAATGTGATGGAAAGCACAACAAAACAAACCATTTTTTTCCTGTAAAGCAATACCATACAATACATATGTTTTCCACCAAACTGTGCTTGTGTATATATTGGAAAGGTACAACTTCAACAAGATTTTTCCTGTTATCAAGGTTCAATTATTGAAAAATGTTGGACATTTGACAACTTTTAAAAATCAGAACACCAGTGTGAGAAATATTACCAACCTTCACCCCCACCCCCACCCCATCCCATTGTTAATATCATTCTAAAATCGTGGCAAAGACACTTAATATGTAGAAAATCTTGGTTTGTTCTCCCTTCTGTCTTTCTTGGGTTTTCAAAACACGAAATGTGTAGAGGAAACACATAGATTTTACCAAATCAACGACACCCACCCACATCCCAATCTCCCTTCCATTGATTAATCACACCTGATAATTTCGAAATTAGAAACTGTTCTTATCATAAAATGTGTGCATGAATATCATTTGATTGAAAAGGTATTGAATATGAGTGACATGTTTCTGACCCAAACCATATAAATATGTTTCTTCTGTGAAATTACGACAACTGACCACAAATTCATTTGACAGAGACTACAATTTCTTCTCACTTGGACTGCAGAGCTTTATTTGTCTCAAAATTTAAATTGGATGTGACAGAACATGAAACTTGGGATTGTGAAGTCCACATGTGTCTTCTTTGTACATGTACTATGAATGTATCTATTAGATAGGGAAACTTGTTATTAATCTGAGCTGGATGTAATATAGAAATTGATTAACCTGGTTTGTTTTGCAGGTTTTCTTTCCATTGTTATTGGGAGAGTTTTTCATATTTGATGCAGCAGCGGTATTGGATCATGTGCTACTTTTGTAAATGAATAGTTGTTCCTGGAATATGCATGTGAAAATGAAGCTCATTTTACTTGGATTTGTAGGTTTTCATGTTGTGATAGTTCCTGGAATTCTCATCTCAGATTCAACAGTGGTATTGGTTTTTGTACTACCTTTGCAAAAGAAATAACCACCTCTTGGATATGATTATATACTGTAACACATCACAAAGTGTGGATGACAGAAGTGTTGTAGTGATTTCAGTCTGTCAGTGCAATAAAAGAATTCTGTTCATTAACACTTCTTTCGATACTTTTACTCTATTTTGTGCCCTCAAGGCATGTTTTAACACATTTGTGCCCACAGTTCAAATCCAGTTTTTCACTATCAACAACAACATAGTCATTGTCAAAAGTATGCTCTCACATAGGATATTTCAATCAGGTCAAATTCTTGTTTCGTTTCAGTTCTAAATTTCACTTCAGCTTATACAGAGTAAAACTTGTCCATGTTATTTTTCCATCCATGCCAACCATTTTCCAGCATTGCGTGGTATTTCCGCTACCCTTTGTCAGGTTTATCCGTTCTTTGAAAGGCCTTTTCCGACTCTGAATCAGGAGGACCAAGTGTTGAATAAAACATTTTTTTTAATGTCGTCTTTGTGATGTTTGTGGAATGTGATGGCTTTTATTTGTTTTTTCCTAATGAGTAAAGGCACTAAAAACTCTGATAGTAGGGTAAATGGCTTAAAAGAGTTGTTGAAGGGATGAAGTGTGTAGCAAACAGGGGTTTTGTGCCTACATCACCATCATTACAGAAGACATTACCAGCCTCTTCTTAACCACAGTTATGGCAACACACATCAGCGCACTATATTTAGTTGGAGGCTAGCTTTGAAGTTACTCAAACCCTGCCATTGTTGATTGGATTCTTGTCACAGTGATGGGTCTGTTGAGATCCCAGTCTCATTGCCTGTTACTATCTCCCCACCAACCGCTGTCATATGCAGTCATTAAGAAGCCCTTCACATCAGCTGACACCTGTTAAAAGCTTTCAATTTGCTTCTCCTCTGAGGGACAGTGAAATTTGCAGACCCAGACTTGGTACAAATCTCCTGTGTCTGATGCTTTGGGAATGGTCATATGTTATCTGCCCAGGAGTTGACCCTGTAATTGCTACAGAAGTGTAGTTAAACTGTTTTCTGAAGAGTTTAATTGGGCTTCTAAAACTGTAAGACAAACAAGCTATAACTTTCCACTAACAACTGCTGGGTTCTCATACCAGTATAACAGTTTACCCCTTACTCAAATATTTGTTAATTTCATAAAAACTGACACTTCAGATGTCTGTGGTTAGTTTATTTTAAACTCAAGTCAATTCTGCATCTGCTCAACAAAAATTTAAACATAACCTTCACTCTAGTTTATAAAACTGACACAGTGATGTGTAGCAAGATGATTCAAAAAGTAAACTCTGCATCTACTCCAAAAAAAAAAATTAAAAGTAGAAAAAAAGAGAAAGGAACTAAAGCTCTTTCATGTCTGTAAATCTGGTCAGTTTATCTCTGCAATGTATTGCACAGATTCAGGCATTTAGTTGAACACAAGTTGATTTAAAAGACTGACAATCTTGCACTGTAGGTGAGTTAGTCAAGTTGCATTGCATGCCAGTATCACGTACAAGAGATCTTGCCTCTCTCTCATGATATCTGCAAAATTTGTTTAATCACTACTTGTCTATTTTATTTCATATTTTGAGAAGTACTTTCCACTTTCAAGTCTTATTGTATAGATTCCTTTGGGGAAAACAGTGATATGCATTTCATTCTGTTAGAAACAACTACATTAGTGAGCTTTTGTTAGCTTGTAATGTTCTATTCATTCTGATGGAGTGTGTCTGCATTGTTAAACAAAATGCTTGATATGCATAGTCTAGTTAGGCAATTTCCCCAGCACTGCCTGCATCTAGCTGAGTTAGGCAAAACTGTCAATCTGGTCTGTTTTAGGGCATTTCATCAAAACATTCTCTCATTTGTGTACCGGTGTTATACACTACCAAATACCCAGTGTTCGGTTTTTGTTATTTATTTACATACAAGTTATGGACCTCATAGATGCAGTGTGATTGCAATGCAAGCTACAAAGGATGCAAATATATTGTCAGATTTTCACCCGCGGAGGAGGCTGATGCGTTTTGATTATATCTCACCTAAATTGAACTGCATTCCTTTAGTCTGGGAATGTATTAAAAATGGCCGCATTCACCGAGGAAAATAATGAAGCAATTTGCACCAACGCTATGTGATTGGCTGGTCACATAATTCATGCAAATGCTTTCTTGTAGCAAATTACATGACATGCAGCTAATACAAACAAATAGGAAAAGGTGCGAGAAAAAGGCTGTAGTAAGAAAGACGGCGCAAAAGTTCATAGAGAATACTGTCGGGGGTTCTGTTGGGGATTTAATGTATTCTTGGCTCGTTGAATGTTTGGTGTTGAAAATAAAACGACAAAAAACTCCTTGACTGATATTTTCAGCTGTGTAATCTTTAAGACTTGAAGAAGCCCCACAGTGGTTTCTTTCACATCCAAAATCTTATTCTAATAACTCTGTAAAATTAAGAATTCACGTCAATTACATAGCAGGCCTCTATTTCTTAGTCTTTCTTTATATCATTCTTGTTTTGAGCCAAGGAACAGTTTGGCCCACATCCAAGAGTATCATTATCAATATTTGGCCTTTCATTAGCACACCGACATGTGTCAAGCACATTACAATGTTCCTACAATAAGTATTAATTTTGTCAATGTCGATTCATCGGCAGAACAAGGATTGTAACCAGCATGGCGTCTCATAGACCTGTGCATAATATAATTACATCTCAGTCTTTTCATCAAGCCAATACTAAGATGCGATATTAATGTCCATGTCACACGGCACCAATAATAACGCAGAAACAACATGGTTTAATAAAAATGTGTGAAGTGATGCTTGCATACTGGGCGACTCTTTCTGTATCAAAGATTACCGGACTAGGGTTGCTTTCAGTGGGGGACAAGTTAACTTGTATGAAAACACATCTCTGGACACACTAACACTGATGTACAATTGTAGATATAACAGAAAGTAATGACTGACTGGTGTGACTTTCAAGACATATTGATGGACATGTCACATGCATATGTTCAATACTTAATGTAACATTACAGATTACAGGAGTGGGCTGGTTTCAGTGGGGGACAAGTTAACCATATAAAGATACACATCTGGACAGATATATATACAAGTCTGAACACATGGTGAAAGATTGCAGGAATAGGCTTGGCTTGACTCTAGCCACATGCTCATACATATAATTCTGAAATCCAAATCAAAGGTTATAGGACCTGTGCTGTAAAGACATATTTGTGGAAGTACATGACTTGTGTACTCATGAATACTTTCTTGAAAAAACCGCTAATGATTACAGGTTTTGGATAGGTAGTAGTGAAAAATAAGATAACTGTATTAAGACTCTAAGCATGTACTCAATTCTGGATACAACATCAACAAATGCAAGTATGGCTTACACACAAGGCACATCTCTGGACACACTTGTGTAATTCTAAAAAATCACAGTAAACATTATAGGTATGGGGTAGACAAGTTAACTGTACTTTATAGTCATATCTCTCTCTCTCTCTCTCTCTCTTAAACATGTGCTCAATGTGTACAAGTCCTTGTCAACAATTTCAAAGGTGGCATTTGTTTCAGTAAGACACAGGTTGACTGTCCTAAGGCACATATCTCTGGACAGTCTCCTCGTTTAATTTTGAAAAACCATAGTTAAAAACTACAGGTATTGGGGAGGTAGTAAAGACAAGTTAACTGTATTTAGACATCTCTAAATATGTACTCAAAATGTGTACAATTCTGGTCAACAATTACAAGTGGTTTCAGTGTTAAGACACAGTTTGACTGTCTTGAGACACATCTCTGGACAGACTCCAAGTATTTCTGACAAAATCACAGTTAAAGAATACAGGTATGGGGTAGGTAGGTAACAGTGAAAGACAAGTTAACTGTATTAAGACACATCTCTGGACACATACTCATACATACAATTCCAAAAATCCCATTCAGCATGTCATGATGTTAATGAGAGTGTCTCAGACCTGTCAAAATACTATTTACTCCACGTACAATTGGTGATTGATACTGTGAATGCCAATATTTGTTCTGTTTTCACTCTCAAGGAAGTTGACTTGTAGACGACATCTGTATTCTACTTTGACAAACTGTTTTATCATCGTCATTCATATAATTTCGCACTGTCAGTTCTTCCTTTTTTTTAATCATTGTGGAAACTTTGATAGAGTTGTGTCATTAATCGTGTGGAGGAAAAAAGACGATATGGTGATGGCATTGTAAATGATGGATATATAAACAATTAGCATAGTGTGAAATACAAAGTTTTGGCTCATGTTAACTATTTATAGACAATTCAAATACTAGAATAAAAAAATGACCAGCCATTTTTATCCAGTTGAGGGGTCAGCAGATTGCTTATGAAAGGCATTTATTTGCATGGATATATATTATGTAAGACTTGGTTGCTATGATTACATTTTTTTTCTTTTCCCCCTCAATTCTTCCATGTAGGATTGTATAAAAAGAGACAGCTAGATTTGTGTTAAAGAGAAGTAGTAGAACAAGTGGATAGGCTGAAAGAGAATTTCAAAGCTGTGTCTGTAAAACAGACCTAATTGGCTATTTAGTGTGTGTAATCACCGGCTGTATCCTGCACATTCAGGATTGCCACTATTGAGGGAAATACCGGCATTGAGTTGAAGAGTGACATGCTAGCAATTTACTGCTATGAGCGTTAATAATACTGGAAGTGAGGAAAAGCACTGAATTACTAACAGTAATCATGGCATCACTACAAAAAAAAGGGGGGGGGAACGATACAAAGAGGCAGAAATAAAAATGTTCACCCGGAAGTAAGCATTGGATTGAGGTTGTTACTACCAGACAAAAAACGTTGTGTTGTGCCAGTGATGCGTAATAGATCACAATTATACCAGTTTTCATCTTGTACCAAACTTCCACAAACAACAAAGTAGGGAAGACAAGACCAGATAATCATTACATCGTCTGCAATTCTTATCCTGATATGCAAATTATGATGAGATCAGACAAGGCAGTTTCATACTGGCTGCTAAATAAGGAATATGTTCCCTTCAATAGTCAATCAGATATGTAGTAGCAACGTACTTATTTCCCCCTTCATGACATTGAAGTCTCAATAAAGACCCCTAGCCTAGTGTAGAGGATATTGGACAGGAGGGTCCCCTTAAACTGGCTCTCAACACAGAGGATGAGCTAATAAAGATGATGAAGTGCTCTCATGGCTATCCTCTCCTGTGTAGACATAATGCTAAATCTGTACTTTGTCATGATAATATGGTGTGGAATTCCATACTGTCCAGCTTACTAACAGTAAGCTATGACCAGAGATGAAATTTATTTTCCAGAGGTTGAGTTTGTGATTAGTTTTTGGTATATCAACTACACAGTATTCAACACCTTTCTTTGCATTTTATTTTTCAGTTTCTATTATTCATTAATCACAACAGACACAGTTACACCGAGGTCAAGATTGGTCAATTGAAAATCGGCAAATCAAACAATAGTATGCAAATACACTATGGCACGGGACTAGGGGAGTGACAGTGAAATTTTATCCCTTTACCAGTGATCTAGTTTGTCGGCCCACATATCAGCAATGCAGATGACATTCCGGCGTTGTATGGCATACCATCAGGCATGCGATGACTGATGCACACACGCAAACATGAAACAGAAATGAACAGCAGAGAGGCACCTACTGTTTACGTCAGCACTGCCTCTTAAATATGATTTATACGCGATGCTAGCGTTGTTATGACGCAGTTAAGTGTCACCTGAAGCCACCTTTGCCTTGTACCCTAGTTTTAATTCTATAGTAGAATGGTTGTCCTTACCAACTAAATGACTGCCAAATAATATGTGTTTGAGTTATGACTGATATCAGATGGCCTTAGGAGGCCATAATACGGTGTTTACACTCTCGTTACAAAAAGTGGAAGTGAAAAACATCAAAGGCTTGTGTTTGTTTGATTTGTAAGGAGAAATACGAATTAAGGCAACAAATAATTTATTGATCGAAACTGCAGAGTTATGCAAGACTTTTTTTAAAAAGAGAGAGCGCGAGAGCGACTGTTCTGATTTGAATGTGATTTTCATGATTGGTATAAAGTCTGTGACTGTATGAGTATGTTACTTTCTAGCTTAATACTTTATGTAATCAAAAATATGTCAACATTCCAGCGTGGTCATCATTAGCACTCAAGAGGGTCAATAACATGATGTAGTTTGCACACTGAAACTAACAGTAAAAAGTACTATAAAATGTTTTATTTTTCTTATGGGCACAGCTAACGAGCCACTGTACAAGGACACCTCACCTGTAAACAAACTTGTCAGCAGTGTATGACATATTTAGGTCAAAAGCTGTCGAAATATGCCCCAATATGTCAACTAAAATGACACGTCCAGTAGTCAGCCAGTAGGCCAGAATCCAGTAGATTTGTGACTAGTGGCAGGGCTTAAGATAGCAGTTAGGAATTTGCAGTCCAAACATAGCTAGTCAGAATGGACAAGTTAATAGATACTTCATATATGTGTTTACAAAATTGTGTGGATTGTACTTACTTGGTGGCTAAAGTGGAAGTTCTTAGGAGTTGCTCTGTCAATCAAAGTCAGACCAGATGACACTGACCTCCCCTTTGCAGTCCCTAGGCTATTTGTAAACAAAGCAAAGACCAGTGTGCTCACTGGATCTAGCTAGCTTAACATTTTGTCTTGAAATTGAGACACAATTTGTTCAAATTAGGTCCGTTTGTGAACAACCTTCTGTGCTCCTTTTGTAAGGGTCAGGTCAGATGGAGACATAAGAACTACTAGTGGTAGTCACCTCATTTTCACTAGTTATAGGAAGCTCACCTGGATAGGTACATTGTCCACACGTCAATACAAAACCCAGACTGTTTTCTTTTGTCTTTTTTTTTCGCACTTCAAGTAGTCTGCCAGTCAGTAAGAATGACAGGAAAGAATGAAGATAGCAGTCTCAAATTGTTGCACAAGTGGCGGTAGAGGGGATTTGGGCAGTGTTAGTCTATACTTCCAGTCTTTAGTGTAGAATAAACATTGACACCTCAGTGATATCAAAGACAATTTCAGAACACTTTGCCCTAACACATGCATACTGCCAAGGCAGTTGAAATTTTTTTATTTCTACTGCACACAAATGTCTGACAGAATTGCGGACGCGCTGCCAACGGCGATGAAAGAGAACGCCAGATGATAGATGATTTCAGTGCAGAGTAAACAGACATAAACCATGGAAAATTGCCAGTGTTTGTCCACAGACAATGACAGCTGTCACCAAGCCATAAGGATGGTGAAAATACATGATCATCAAGCTCAATAGGCAAAAAAACTCAAGTGTTGTGTACCAATTTTTTGAATCTTTGAAATGAGTTCCGACGGGCTGTTATAACAAAACACTTTTCAAGTGTGGATTCAGCCTATTCTAGAGAAGACAAATTGCATAAACCAGCATAAGATCTATTCTGCAAACTGAAAGAAGTGCTTTGCAATGGTATTAAATGCCACTGGTCCAAGTTTTTCCAATAGAAATGCTTGGGAAAGGTAAATAGACACATATATTTAGCAGCTTGAGTGACAGTAAGTGATTGGAGCAGTGTGCTTGTTTTCCTGGACAGACCCAATATTAATGTTTTCGTTTTGATGAAGGAAACCTACAATCGTAAGAGAAGCCATAGAAACTAGTTCCTGTTCATGTTCAATTTCTCCAACGATTAACTTAAGGCTCTAAATAGCCATTAGCAATGTATGCGTTATGTTTACAAATTACTGCATTCCACTAAATGATAGGTGTCTTTATATTCCTATTGAGAGTCCTCTTTCCCTCTCACTCAGACGGCTGAAGAGTTGACTCAATTTCATCTTCAATGACTCTTCAACATGTGAGTGTGTATGTGTGTGTGTGTGTGTTTTTCAACAACAGCCCCATCATAATTCCACTAGTCAGTTTGGTCACTCCGCAGAACTGGAGTATTCACACCAAAATAAAAAGAAAGAAAGAAAGAATGGGAAATTAAAGAAAAAATTGTCCATCTAGGAAATGTCGGTCTCTGGTTACAAAATAATCTGGAAGATTTGCTGCAGTATGATGATGAATACTTTATTTGTGGGGAGATAAGAATCTGAAATCTGTTTCATCTCCCTAGCGTGTCTCTATTGTTAGCTTAGAAAATACTGATCGTGATTTACCAAGAATTATTAGAATACTGCAACGACATCGCTGAATGATTTCTAGTGATTAATTTAACCGTACAGTCAGGTCACGAAAGTCCAAGAAAGACATGACGCAAGGAATATGATTGAAAATCTCCAAATTAGTTTGTATATTGTGAGAGAATAATAAACACGCAGTTGGACAAACTGTGTTCATCAGGCATCATGGAAAATGAGTGCTGCCTTCAGCTAGTTATCAAATATTTAGGACACGATGAAATTATTGTCGCAATTCTCTTGTCATCTTGAACAATACACCAAGTAAATGATATGTGTTGAGATTCTTATGGCTTTACGAAACCATAAAATTCCCCCGCTGAACCATTCTATCGTTTGGAATAAGCCCATGGTGTAATCCATAGCTTTTGCAAATATTGTTCTATCTAGTCACCCACCTAACACTTTTCTCCTTTTTTAAAACAAAAATACATGGAAAGCATGTAAATCTATTAGTGTTGATAAATGTAGGTTTCAGTATTGGCCACCTGGGTATCAACCGAGTAGGGTAGACTATAGACAGGTAACAACTCACTCTTCTATGTGATTACCTTTCAACTCTTTTCAGAAGCAAATTTCCAGACAAAATTGAATTTCAGACTCTGTCAACAAGGGACAGTGATCTTGTACAACTGTAATCAAAATTGGGCATCCAAGTTTAAATTCCTGACAAATGTTATAGTTTTGGTTTGATTGCTTGATTTAACTCTAATCTAGCTAAGCAGTAGTGTTACCCGAAAAGTTCATGCAGTGACCTCAGCGTCTACACAATGCATTTCATTGCCAAGCAATATGAAATATTTCACATTCCATACAAAGACCAAAATGAGTGAGGCACTTTGAATAGAGTAAAATAGCGACAGCGTGTAAGCATTGCCAAAAATAGAACAGTAGAGCTGTTTTAAAATGACTGCCAATAGATTAACTCGATTACTTTTTTCCGATGACGACGAAAGAGAGAAGATGGCTTACTATGCATTCCTTTATGCACTTCACAGACTGAGACAATTTTATAATAGTAAAGTATAGAATTAATGAAATAAACTGAAAATGGAAATCTAGAATTATAGGAGAAGAGCTGAGAGGACAATTTCTGCAGTGAGTCATTCTAAGATGACAAAATGTGAAGTTCATGATCATTTACAGGCAGCCGAGGTCGTTGTCTGAATCATTTTCATATAACATCTACTCCCATTGAGAGCATAATGAACAAAAATTGACTGTCTGCCCTTTCCTGTAACATATTGTGAATTGGTCTATCAACTTGATGTGTTTTTCAAATTGATGTGTCAAGTCCTTCAACAATATTCAAGAAGCCTCCAGACTCCGGTTAATCTTCCTTTGAGATTGTCTACACATACTTATGCATGCACACACACACACACACACACACACACACGCACGCACGCATGCATGCACGCACTCACGCACACACACCACATGCACACATACATACATACAAGCACGCACACACACACATATACATACATACATACATACATACATACATACATATACACACACATGCACACATCCATACACACACACACACACACACACATCCATACACACATACATGTATGAACACTGGCACACACATATACACATACATACACACTGACACACACACTCTTCCATACACAACAAAACTCTGCATGTTTGAGTGATAAAAATCCTGTGAACAGTTCCATCATTTCATTACTTATCATATAGTGATATTCTTTGTGTAAATGCCAGTCACTACCAGCAACTTGTCTTTTCCACCCTCAATGGCTACAGAAAGCTGCCACTTTTGACAACTATGAGCAGTCAATAAGGTGGAAATGATTAGTCTATTAACATGTTGTTATGCCAGGAATTCTCAGATAAAAGAAAAATGATTATCTACCAGAATTGTTATCTATTTATAAGTTAGATGGAGTACGTACTCCACTAGATCATAAAACTTAAATCTCATGCACTGAGTGACAGACTGTGTCTTTACTCTTCACCATACAGAAAACATAAAGTACAGTTGGGAACAGAGATACTAGGATGTGAAAACAATTTATATCCACTGGACATTTTTTAGTCCAATATGATATAAAACTGCAATATCCTTGCTACGGAAAGGTGTAAAAATTTGCATGAATGAAAGCCAAGATAGAGAAACTATGATGTAATGTTCAAAAAAGTAATCATTGGTCAGATCATCATCTGATGACCACCAAGTCTTTAATATTCAAAATGGCGATTGTACACATGACCAAACTCCAATTATTTTCAATGTTGATGTGATTTCTAGTGAAGTTCCTCATGATTAAGCCTGACAATCTCAGTAATACAAAAATCTAATTGGGAGCACAACAATGACAGTTGATGACCAACAAAATTGTTCAGCTGTACAATTCTGTGTTACAACAATCACAAGTGAAATATACATCACAGCTTTTATCCGCTGACGTCTTTATGGCAGCCTCTTTTGTCAGGGTATTGAAAAAGCTGTATCTAAATCCCAGTAAATCTGTGACTGTGAGTGCGTTGATCTGTATAAACCTTGGTCTTGAAGACAAATCAAGACATAATAGCTGACTGACGTGAAAACAGATGGACTTTGTTGCAAACTTGGGGTTTTTATCTTTTGTTTTGACAGCACTGCCAATTCGTAAGCGCTAAACTATGTCAGTGAATTTTTACATGTTGATTATCAATAAAGGGATTGTTGAAGTGTGCTGTAGCATGCTGTAGGTCTTGACCAGATGTGTAATCAAATTAGACAGTTTTCTAGTGACACATTGACATTCAGTTGTGGGAAACACTACTTTTGTTGTACTTGTTACTACCTTTCTGAACACAGATCAGATGGTGTTTCCACTTCTTTCCTTCTTTTATTCTATATTTTCATCACTAACACAAATCAAAGCAAAAAAAATAAATGATGTTGGTCTTCTTTTTTTTAAGGGGAGTATACGCCAGCTAGATAGAAGTCCCTCCCACCACCCACCATGACTCACCGACACAGTTGATCTAAACTTAATGTGTCAATTTATGAATGATGATTAAAGAATCGTTGTAATCCGAGATTTTAAAATTCCATATTTCTAATATCTGATATTTTTTTCACAGGTTTGGCATAAAATCACTAACCAAATAGAAGAAGATCCAATATTTACAATGAATCAGCCAAATAAATAGTTCAGAAATAGCAGTTTTTCCAACAGCTGATGACTATGCACCTCATTTCTTATTTACCCGTAAATGTCATTCCACATGGGAGTTGCTACACTTATATGAAAGGGGGATCAATATCATGATATTTTGTTTGAAATTCCTGCAGCATTGAAGCAACATATGCAATATCAATAATGTAACATTGATAGGGGAAACTGATCACCTATTAGTACCACAATGGACATTGTTATATGGTTGCCATATCATTAGAGTGAAAACTTGCATTATGAAGGATGACACGACCTGCTATGATTTCTGCTATGCTTTGTTCCATTGTTGGCTTCGTGTTTAGTCTATACCTGCTCAAATTGACACAATTGAAACTGACTAGATCATGGATGGATGTAACAAATATTGCTAGAGATACCTGTCTCTTCAATTGAATGCGTGGCATCACTACAAAATTCATCCCACTTGCAGTAATTAAAATCTGTCAGTGTCAATCACTGCAATGTCTGTGCACAGATTTCATCTTTAGCAATATTGTGGTTGGAAATTCATATGTCCACCAGCTGGCCAGTATGTACTTTTCAAACTATATTCTAAACTTTGACACAGATGTAGAGTTGATGGCCAGAAGCCTTTTTTTTTAAAGCAAAGCAAAAGTCAATTATTGGGGTGAGCACAAGATTGGTGATTGTGGTAGTCTGGATAGATTAAGACTTATCATGTAGTGTGAGGAGGTACAACTGGACTTGTCTTTGATGACCAATAATCAAGCTGACAATTGAAAATAATAGGTAGGATTGAAAGTACAAAGATTGCAACCGTAGGCCAATAGAACTTGTCAAAAACTGCTTACTGCTCACACAAAAGTGGCCACATGAGGGGAATCAATCCCTTCCCATCATTAAAACTCCTCGTAACAAATCACTTGACTTGTAATTAGCTGCTGGTGTTGTCACTGGAAGTCATATTGATGCAATACAAGTCCCTCATTCTTTTTAGTTGTGGAGGATGTGAGTCCGATCAATTGAAGTCATCTTTTTTTCCAATTGTGCTGCCAGGCTGACATTATCTTACTTGGCCGACAGACATTTCACTGATCACATTTCATGGCTCTTCACATATCATACAACACACCAGGTGACATTTGTTTTGTGTGTTTAAGGTATATACTGAACCTGTCCAGATAGAGGACAAGTTTGGAGTTATGACTTGTGGGCAAATGGTGTTATTTTTCATCCTGTTCACCAACAGTACTCAGTGTGTCACATATGGTGACTGTTGATGGTCTAATACCACGCCACTTTGTCTATAGGTATTCTGCCCGACAGCCCACCTGACGCTATGCTTTCATAAATCCTCAATTCAAAATCAAACTGATAGGAGGGTAAACATAACAATAACAATAGATTTCCTGTATTCTTCCATCACATATCCTATTCTTTACTCAAACAATAGAGAGGGAGACAGGTTTCCTGACTCTTCTGTCAAATTTTGTCACACTCTGAATTTGCCATCCGACATTCTTGTGTTAAGCCTGCCAGGCATGTGAATGTGACTCAGAGGTGGTAGCTGATCAGGGTAGTGCTAGATTTTCACATGGTGAATCATACTGGTGCCTGTGGTTTTAATTCAAAAAAATAGAGTGCCATTGCTTTTGCACTGATGCTGACCACATTTCTGGTGTAATTAGTATCAAGAAAAGCAGCCGCAGAGCTTTTCAAAATATGTCACGCCCAGAAAAAGTTGTTGAGGTTGTTTTCTTGGCACCACAATTACTTTTATGACCAAAAGGAAACAAACACGATAGCTCTTTGTACATATTGAAACTGGTATGCACCAAATGTTGGACTTTAAGCAAGTTACAATCACAGAACTGCAAGTTTTCTAGGTACCTGTAACAGCACCTGGACCAGTCTTGTCTAAATACTATATGATATTAAAAATGCGAAATAACAGCACTGAATAGCGTATTTCAGGGACTTTGACCAATATTACTGCATAGAAGTAAAATAACAACTTATTGCAGGAAGTACCAAAATGACCAGTAGTGAGATTCTTACATCAGTGGTAGCTTTTCTATAAAAACCGGCTGTTACCTTCATTGCTGTTGCTGTTGTCTGGAATCTTTAATAAGAATTTCACCAACAGCTGCATAACTTAGAGACTGGAGGCTAAAACCTTTGCACTGTGAGCAAAAAGTTATTTGTTTGCACTTAAGAAAAACACTAGTCAAACATTCATACTGCGTAGCTAATGTACTTCGTGTTGATGTACAAGGATCCAAGTGATCTAAAGACACCGCTCATTTGGATGAAAAAGTAACTTACATATCAGGTCAGGTTATTCTCTCAAGCCAGACAGTGACAATAATGTCTTGTCACATGCCGAGTGAAGTGTTACTACAATCACATTATGGTCATAGTTTTTTCCACAACGTATTTTAATTTCATTTCTATTCTCATTGAAGCACTCCGTCAACCTATCAGCTCACATCATGCTGGTGAATCTCAGATTTCATTTTGTGAGAACTCTACACACCGATTCAAAATTACCCAATGATTAGACCATCGTGTAATATATTGCAAACGATGCTTATCTCGACACAAATTCTAACCTTATCCTCCAGCTATGAATATCTGACGCCAAGCAAAATTTGCTTTAATAGACGAGGATTCAGTCATTTTAGGCGTATTACAAGGGCTCAGCATGTGTTTTCGGAAAATGTTAACAAACATGTTAAGATCAGGTCTGCAGGGGACACTAAGACCCCAAAAGTAAGCTTTTTTCTGAAAAGATATATGATAAATGTGCAAATGACCTTTGACCTTAGTCTCGGCATAAGTAAATGTGAACGTGATCCCACGTATGTGAAACTTTGTACTGCCGCATCGATGTAGAGCAATCACACATCTTGCAAACGAGTCGTGCATTATTAGTTCATACAACTTCAAGAAACATGTAGACTTTCGATAAGACTAGCTGCATACATACAAATGCTGACATTTCAATGGCAGAAAAAGTGAACCACAGCACAGTTGCTGAAAAAAAAGATGAAATTTTCCCAGCATCCCGTATGAATCAATCATTCAAATTGAATAGTGGAGCTCGATGAAGCTACTGAATATGATTTCATTGTGGTCTAATATAACATACATAGACTATTCAAATGAATTTTCTTGGAATTTTACTCTCATTAAGCATCAAATTTAGGATCTTTAGGCATGCTAATAGATGTTTTTTCCTGTACATTCGTTACCACTCAGTCATTTTTAATTGGTCAAAATCATATTGGACATAACGTATAAACGAGGCAAATCCCAAAGCCTAAAAATTATCAAAATAAATCCACAAAAGACGATGCATTTAGAGTTTTGGCCAAAGTTGCTTTGGTAAAATAGTAGCTGTCTCTAATGATATTTATTTGTATACCTGAAAATTGCATAAGTTTGTAGTTATTGAATTGTCCAAGGACATGTAATGATACAGAAAAACTTATCAGTAACATGTTTTTTCTCTTATTAGTGGCAAACTAACAATTTACGGCATAATAGCCCGAAGAAGTACTGGACCAGGTGCAAATAAGTCAGGGGAGGGGTTTTAATTTCATCTTATTGATGTACACACAAAAATAGATGAGTGGAAACCCTATCAAAATATCGATAAGTAATTCAAGATCGTTTTGTAGATGGAGCTGTGTTGAATTGTAGAAACGAGTCCAGATTTGTTTATTGCTTGTAGAGAATCCAAACATGATGTATTCCAAACTCTACCACAACTAAAATGTACCCTAGAAGACTAATACTTTTGATCAAGATTGCCTGATAATTAAACAAATGGAATTCATTCCAACTTGAATATTGTCAGAGTATTATATTGGAATCTTGTTTCAGTTCATACAGGATTAAAAATCGAGTGTATATTTTGTTCAAATTGTGAATGTCATATACACTTGCATAAAAGAATACTTAATGAATTAACACCTTTTTGAATAAAATCAGACAATAGTATACATTTAAGATTTCCAATATATACATTTTGTGTCCAGACCATCCAAATTGTGTCGACTGTATCGACTGACTAGATAATTGATTTTTTCCATCAACAAAGATACTTACTTATATGCAGGTCATCAGTTGCTGATGGGAAAAAATGGTTTTCTTTATTCCAAATCTATATATGTTAGGGATGAGATATGTTACATAACTTTCCTTCTAATCTTGTTGTATCTTGGCAAAGATTAGAAATGTAATATGCCATTGAAGTTTTGGTCACCCAAAGGAATGTTTAATATCTATTTTAAATGCACATTTCAGAGAGAGAGAGAGAAAAAGCAAAAAAGGCAACATAACAGATTGCTGATGGAAAGCTTTGTATTTCTGATTAAATTGTGTTCACAGCTTGCTGTCCTGTAATGTTCACTTCAACAAACATAGGGACAGAATTATTTTTCACACGTTAACAAGGAGAGAAATTCAAAGTCCATTAAGGACAAAATAACGCTGTGACTGAGTCACACTGTTTGAACGATTTTCTCAGAGAGGCTTTTTTTTTTTTTTTTTGCAATGGAAATATGATTGGTGATGAAGGTTTCACGAGACAAATTTATTTGTGTTATTTCCTTGTAACTTGGCCAGGGCAAGTAGAAGTGAAGAGCTCGCATATTTTGCGACAGTTGAATAGAAATGAGGGAAGATGAGAGAACAAGTCAATAAAATTGATTGATGTCAGCGAGTGAAGCACCAAAATCTATTGAACCATTTATTCCAAGTGTTCTATCAGGCCAAAAACGCTAAAGTTCATACGTCATGGCCGTTCTTTCTTAGATGTTGACAACTGCCATCAATTCAGTCATTTTTGTTCTAGGTTTTAGAACCCCAGTAACAGAAAGTGGGAACTCCTGGAGCCCAGGATGAGTTTGGTAGAGAACTTGAGTATGATGTGTGTACAACCAAGTTAGATTTTACCTACATGCTATGTGCTGAAGTGATGGAATTTTGATATCAAACATATTACTGGTAGCTGAAATTTTGTGTAGGTTGACATAGAGTTCGCCAAATTTATGATAATTCTTTGTACAGATGGGGAACATGCACACACACTGATTATAACATGCCAGCAAAATAGTTATTAGGAGAAACTAGTTAGAACATGAACACAAACTATAAGATGCCAGCAAACAAGCTGCATAACATACCAGCAAACTAGTTACAGGAGAAAATAGTTATAACATGCCGACACTCTAATTGTAAGATGCCAGTACTGTAATTATAGCATGCCAAAGAACTCATTATAAATGCCAGCAATCTAGTCATCATAACTAAGTATGTTATAACATGTCAAAATACTAGTTATCATAACATGCCAGCAAACTAGAAGACATATACTAGTTGTAAACATTACCAAGATGTGTCCCCTTAATGTTGAATATTTTTTATTTGAATAACAGCACCTAAACCAAAAGCATGATAGAAGGTGGGGAATAAAATATGCAAGACTTCAACTTAAATGCATTCTTGGCAACACCTGCAAACCCAGACCAGACGTGAAGACAATAAAACACCATCTGAAAGACGGCCTCTGTTAACATTAGGAACATCTGTTACTACAGTGGCAAGACCTCCAGTATTGATCATTGACCATGTACATTCATTCATGCCCATTTCACAAGGAAAGGAAAACACACAAATCAATACTCTGTAGGTTATTTCTTGGGTGAAAATGGATTTGAAAGGAAAAAATCAGGACATGGGTATGATAAGATAGTTTGAGCAGGAAGCCCTTTGACAACAGCTAGAAGCCATGTTTTTGGTCTTCTTATACAACATCCTTTGTGGCTATGCTTTGACTTTATCTCTCTCAGTATTATTGTAAACTGAATAGTCAAAAATCTTGGTTTAGAAGCAGAGATAAGGATTTATGCTGGTGGTTTGATGTACAAAGCAGTTTAAAGAGGTAAATCCAAAGCCGTATTTTGAAGTTGGTCAGTACCTAATGTGTTTATTGCCTTGAGTCTGACAGCTGACAGATTGAAAACTTAGAAAATAACACAATTTAGTAAGTTTAAAAAACCATAATTTTACATCATTTTATATTTTAATGTATTAAACTGATAGTACAGTACACTAACGTTTTAAAGAATATGATAATGTAAAGGTACAACAGAAAGTAAATTTTGCGTAAATGAAAGATTTTTGAAAATAAAGGGGCAAAGGTAAAACAAATTTTGGTGATAGTTTATCCTATCCATTTACTGTTATTAAAAAGTCAAATGATACAAAAATCTGCAATATAGAATGTGACAGGGTGAATTTTTGTCAGAATTAATTCCTTGTCTTGTATATGTAATTTAGCTGTATGTGAGTATACACTTTACGTCATGGCAGCTGACTGGAAGGCCATAAGCAATTTGGTTTCACCGAGTGTCTATTTTGATCAATTTCTACTCCCTTTTAATACTGCTATCAAATGTAAAAGCAAAACTAACAAGTAATGATGAACAAAAAGAATAAAAATATGATATTTTTGAAGAAACAAGAAAGGTGTCAAATATCTTGTTTGCGTTCCACATCACCAGTATGCAACTAAATTGTAGTATAATAGCGGGGTTGAATATCTAGGAACTGATATTGTACACCAGAATTACTTACTTTCGATAACATCTTTTTTTTTGCTGTATCTATGTTCTCTCATTTTGATTTTAAAATGAGACCTGTCCATTCAATATTATAACCAAATAGTATTTATCTAAAGCATGTATTTCTGTGTGTCACACATCAACCATCAAGTTGGCACCATCTTGTATTGTTACAGTAAGTTATGCATGTTTAGCTGCAGTCTTTATGTAACATAACATAACACAGTTACAACAGCTACCATTAAAAAAAAGCCAACATATTTCAATTCCTGGTTTGTGTATATTCATAAATTCATGCATGTGTTGGCAACAATTGCATATTATGTGACCTGAACAGTCAAAATGAAATCAGGGCCTGCAGGAAGAAAACTTGAAAAGGTAGCGATTTTTGACCACAAGCTATCCTTGGAGAGTACAAAGAGTACCTGATGTGACCGTTCAGAATTTTTGTATTACATCATTACATTTTGCAGTGTCTCTTGAGAATACAATACTTCAGATATGCAAGAATAAGTGAACTTTATGCAATTTTTCAACACTGTGTTCATTGATGATTTGCAAGTTTTCGGGCTTGTGATCAAATGTCATTATGACTCATGTGTTTAGTATATAATTTATTGGAGTATATTGTTTCAGAGTTAAAATCAAACTTTGATCGCATGATGTTGAAAGTTCATGTTTTTAAATTCAGATACGGAATAGTTTCCATGAATATTATACATAAGATCAACTTTAGGCACGTACACATCAATCAACAAAATTCAGATTTTTTCATGTCATTTAAATACTGCATCAATAAATTTCAGACAATTTATGTTATGAAGATAGTCCTTTAAATTCTATTTTAGTCTTTTAAGTTGAAGTGCCAGTGCTGCTTCAAGGAAAGTGATTTGAAATACACAGAATAAAAATGTGTCCGAATTTCAAACTGTAGATCTGTGTGACACATTGAAATTGGTAATGCATGAGACGGCGTACAATTCTGTTTCACAAGTTTGTGAAAATTTGGAGAGTCTGTAAATGTCACTTGAGCATCATATGTGATGTGTAACTAACAAAAAAGTCAAACCAGTACTGTTACCAGTCAAGGAGTGGTACCTTGTCAACTTGTATTACTTGCAGAGTTGTGAGTGAGTGCTGTAAACGTTGCGTCAAGTGTTGTCCACAGCTAGTTGGTACTCAGGACATATCACTATGTCAAGATGCGGGTTTTAGGGCTACATGGCTCTGTCTTTTACTGCATGATACTTGACTATAAACTGTCACAACTCATCAAAATACTGCCTGTAATATTTCAGTGTGGATAATAAGCTGTTTGTCTTAGGAAACACGTTCATGGTATTATGTATAATGCGAATCCAGGTGTTACCAGCATTAACGTGATTGCATTACAGTCATAGTCATCAGCTGCTATTTATGTTTGTATTTTAATGCAATGGAATTCACTTTTTACTGTTGTTTTTTTTAAAAAGTCACAAATGGGAAAGTCGCCATTTTCTCACATTTATAAACAATTATAAACAGTATTTGATTGAAACTTACTTCAGCTAAATAGTAAATCTTGGTATACAAAGTGGTACAAGTTCTTTTGCCAGTAGATGCACTTTCATCATAAGTGTAAACATAAGTGGTAGAATTTGATCACCCAGTTGTGCTCACAAATGTGTCGATCAACAACATAATTTTTGTAATGAATCTTTCCAGTGATGCTTATAATGTCTTTGATTCGGCACCAAGTCTACATAGTAAAACAATATTTCAGAAAAGCACTTGTAAGCATATGAAGAATACAGTTGTCGCTCATTGCGCGAGTTCTATGATATTGTAAGTGTGGCAACCTGTATATTTACACTTCACATTTAACAAAAACACCTCAGTAAAACTTTGAACTTCAAAGTATACACTTTTATAGTTAATTTTGGGACAGTTTTTGCTTCCTAACAAAACACAAAGTGTAAAGTAGGCACTTGATGTTGAAGTCTCCTCAGCGAGTGTCAATTACGTGACTAAAAATTTCAAGGCAGCGCATGAACAGAAAGTGACCATGTTGTATAGCTGCAGTATGAGTGTGTTTTAAGTGTGTAAATTTACAACTGTAGAAGTAGACCTTGCATTTGAGGTGTTGATTACCGAAAAACAAATTAATTACTAAGAGTAACTGTGTGTACAAACAGAATGGATAGCTCAACCACATTCCTGAATATCCGTCACAGAATGGAACTACATCAAAGTGACAACCAAAAGTGACCTCGGTGCACGGGGCTACCAAACATTGTGGTACATTCTGCTGAATATTTTAATAAATATACTAACAGATCAACTGAGACTCTTGAAGGAGCTACACAAGGGATGGTCCTTAAACATCAATGTCATTGGTTACGCATTGTTTCAGAAAGTGGAGGGCAAACAGGGCAAATTTTGAATTTTGTAAAAGAGAGCGTGGTCTCTGTTAGTTTTAAATTTGCATTAGAACTACAAACACACTGTGAAAAAGCCGCCACAAAAACTGGCTGATATATTCTGAGCATGATATTCAATATTTTCAATTTTCAACTTCTATATATGAAATCTATTTTCAAAATCTTTCTTCGTGTAAAAAAATTCTAAAATTTTTAAAACTGTTCGGATTGCATATTAACCACAAATAACAACCAACATCGTACGCCCTTTCAGTTATGAACGCGTTCACTTCAAATTTGACTGACAACATAAAAAAACATTGATTTTGTACAAGTGTGCAGTAAACTAGGAGTTCACATTTTTAAAGAGACGATCATTTTTTTAAAATATTAACTGGAATGAGATAAAAACTATGTAATTGGGTGCAAATCATGATTATGTCTGGAATCATGGCCTGCTGAATACAAAAAACTGATATGATGTAAACATAGAGTTCAGAAAGTGCTTCCGTTGTACTTCTATCATACATTGAATACTGACGACAGCCATACCAGCAATACTGGAAGTCCGGCTTCCTGCTACTGCCAGTATAACCATAAATTCATGTAAGTGAGTGGTATTTCTATTGTTTGTTGTTTGTAGGGTGGTGTAACCATAACATTTCATTGTGGTTTGTAAGGACATTGTAGTCGGTAGAAATAATATTGTAGGTATTTGTCATAGCTCGCTTGGCAGCAGATCCAGACATAATCACGTAAGGTATGATAGTACATTATACAGAGTAGAATTTCTACCATGCTTAAAAATGGCCAGCCTTCATTATTTGGTATGTCGTAAATACTAGCTAACTTAGACCATAGTGAAAGTGAATAAATGTTGCAAGTTCAGAAGTTATCGGATCATTTACGTTTCATAATGGACTGTGCAATTTCTTGTGTACATGATTGGGTATCACCTTCCCAGTCCAGTTAGGCAGTTAATCTAGAGTCTCAAATGTAATTTGAAAATATAGAATATTGTTCTAGACAGTAGAGGTGTTGGAGAGTTTCAATCACTACCACTGCACTTAGCCCAATAAGGACAGACTTCCTCTAGGAGCTGTAATGTAATTTTTGTTGCACCACTATTTACCACAAGCTTAAAAACCTTTTAGTACAAGTTTTCCTCTGTTTTGTTTTTTAAGAAAGCCGGCCAGAGTGGGATGAGAAGATTTCCTCATTAGAAAGTGAGAATACTTCTCCATCATCCAACAGGAAGTTATAGTGTGTCCGGAAATGTGTCTACTGTTTTTACATATTAGTGCCTTCTGTACAGTTTATAGTATCTAACCTGGCTGAAATGTGTACACCAAGAGCACCAGGCTGAAAATGGATGACGACTAATTACTTGATGGTGTGCTTTTCTGGTGTAGATTTCAATTTGGTTGTAAGATGTCTTCTTTTTCTCTACTAACTCACTAACAAAGACTGTGTTCACTACAATCCCAACAGACTAGTCTAGGATACCATTGGCAAATCTAATAAGAACCGCTGCCTTTCCTGATTGGTTGTAGCTTGATAAGCATGTTCAAATTTTACTAGCGCTTCACTTTGTGGCTCGACTTTTTTTTTTTTTTTTTAGAAAATGAAAAACATGTAATTCCACGTATATATATTGGATTAACAGAGACATGCTCAAGCTGTTTCGCAAGACTTGACATAATAAGGCCGGCTATTATTACATGCAAAAATTGTTTCGCTATCAGCATTAACACAATCAAAGTGACTGGCTCATTTCCAGTACAATTTTAAATCCTTTTTCCAGTCGAGATCCAAATCTTGTACAACCCCGTTAAATTCTGCCAAAAATTGTTCATTTTTTTTTAAATATTTTTTTTTTGGGGGTGTCCACACTCAAAAGTTCACATTATTGGCATTAATTAAGCACATACAAACTTTCAATGTATTAATTAAAGAAATCTGAGCAATGATTAATACCTACTGTGTGTGTGGATGAAATTGAATCTTAATGAAATATTAAATATAACCGTTTATACGTTACTAACGAAACCCCATTCACTGCAACCTACAATCACACAACATTTCTAATCATCAAAGGAGCCATTTCACATCCAGCATTTGCATTTTATGAATATTCAGACCACTAGCTTACTGTAAATAGTATACAAGGAGTTTGGTATGAATTATGTGAATAAAAACATAGCATTAGATAGATAACCTTGGTTGTCGGGTCAAAGCAGAAAAGAAATAGAGTTATCACAAATGCCATCAGAATTGGCCAGAAAAAAAAGTTACGTCCAATAAGAGCCACATGTTGTAATAGGAAGAAATTGAACACTGTCCAAACACTTTGAGTTAGAGTGTAGAGACTTGTACACTCACATATATATCTCAGTTTACACATGTGTACATAGTAAAGTGTACAAAATCCAATTTCTAACACTTGGATGGAATTGGACCTTACAATAGGGTATGTTTGCTTACTTGTGTGTGTCCAACCAACAGTTACACGCAGCCTCATACATCCCTCCATTGAGAATATACTGTAACCTTCTATGGGACAGTTTGCATTTGTAGGCTTACTAGCCCAGCACACAACAAATCTCCATGCGTGTTCACTGACTTTTCACAGTCCCGAAGGCACAGAGATTGAGTTACAGTACCTCACTGTGCCAGCTGAATAAGTCTTCACACAAGGAATTGAGTCACAGAGAAAAGAGAGGAGAAAAGAGTCTCGGCAAATGAAGGGGTATTGGGCATTCTTTGGACACCTGCACATACTGAACAGCGCAGAGCATAATGGCTCAAATAGCAAATTGGCAGCAATTCACTTGTTTGCTCAACATGTTTTTGTTCAAGGTGTAAGGCCAGCATTGTACAGACATTTAATGACAGGACCACCCCATCAAACAATCCAGGGGGATTTTAATTGATGGAGAAAAGTGTTTCACACTTTTGAAGTAGGGATTTGACCTGCCTTTGGCAAAAGGTGTGGATTAACAATGGCACCCAATAATCCCCCCTTTTTGTTTTGCTTTTGTGCTAATGCAAATAAGATTGAACTTCTCTGTATACCAAGGTGAGACTGCCCAACAATAGTAGAAATTAAACGGCACACAATATGTAAATAACATTAGTCTGTAATTGGCAAACTTTCTCACTTCCTCTGAATGCACCATAGAAAGAAACTAAGAAGTGAAAAAAAACCACACGCTTAGCCAGGGATTCCTTCATACCGCTATGCAAAAGTTGTCAGCAATATGTGTCCTGATTAGTACCCACAATGGAAAGTTGAAGGGTATTATCATGTCAACGTTGTTTAGAGTGCAAATATTGAGAAATCAGTATTTGTTTACGAGCTGTCATGCTATACTAGTGGACATGTGTTCAAATTTGCTTTTGTTAGCTGTAATAAGCCCTAATTGTCCATAATTTGATGGCCTGTCAAAACCAATTGGTTAATCAGCTGTAGGGCTAATTACCTCCTGCCATCTGGGACTTCATCTTCTACTTTTCTTGAAATCAAGTACATATATTGATAGTTATCAGTATAAGATCAGTAATTACACAAACCAGTACTATTACAAAGGTTGTGTAATTGTCAAGTGATTGCACAGTTTTCATGACATCATCATTTCCATTTATCTCCTGTATCCGTCAATCCCATTGGGGTATTCAACTGTTTCATATTAATCTTCTTCTTGGTCATGTGCGGTCTCTCTTTGTTTTCATTGATTGACATCGATTTCATTGCTTTCAGTTGTTTTCACTGCGAGAGAAATAAAAAATAATTCTCCTTTTTTGTACTAGGGATATATGTGTATGTACATAATTATGTATGTATGTATGTATATATGTACATATGTAAGTGTGTGTATACGTGTGTGTGTGTATGTGTGTGTGTGTGTGTGTGTGTGTGTGTGTGTGTGTGTGTGTGTGTGTGTGTGTGTACAGACTAAAAACTATGATACTGCCAGAAGGCGTGCAGCACAGATGAGTTGCCTCAGTACATAATTTCTCTCTTTTCCATTTTAAACTGTCCTGTACATATCAAGTTTCAGCAGCTTTCTCTTCCCCCAACTGTCATAAAATTCACGGCTTGCCGCAAGCATAACTGTAGAGGGAGAGCAGGTCAGTAGAAATTCAGTGCAGAGTATGTACAGACAGATGACAGCTGTTGTAGAGCTGGGCGGAATACCATAAAGGAAACATGCATTATGCAGAGTAGGCTGGCCATCCTATTCAAATATGGTGCCAACAAGTACAGTGAGGGGGTGGAAAGAGGCGGAGCCTGCATCACCTTTTATCTGATTCATTGCTCTTCTTAAGCAAATAGAGCATTCCTAACAACATTTCACTCAATTTGGTCTACTTGAGACCCGATGTGTTGAAATTTCTCTTATGCTCCATCTTTTTCACCAGAAGAATCGTGGCGTCTCTGACAAAACAAATTTGACTTTGGGAGACAGATTCTCATCCTTCCTTGCCACCAGGTTGTGACCACATGTGCCTTGCTTTCATGATGCTAGTTTTGAAGTATGTTTTAACTGCCATTGAAGTTGAAGTATTACAAATTTCTCACATTATTAGACTTGCATACTCTCAACCATGATAACCCTCTAATATGTACTATCTTCATACTTTTAACATACTGCTGCAAGCAACAAAAAAGAAAGAAAAAAAAAACATCCCTGCAAAAGGCAAAGATATGTGTAGTTTTTGCTTGAATTTTCTTTCAAAACAAAAATAGTGAGGGATAAGTTGAATTGTATATCTTCACTACTTGAAATGTTTACCATAGATATTTTGTACTTTTGTGATCTAATATGAATGCCAATTATGTTATTTTGATAGTAATGTACTCATGTTGTCATCATACCCAAACTTTGTCAAAGTATTATGGAATTGTTTTTACTATACCATGTTTTTTTCTGGTAAAATACATTCCAATGTGATTAGAAATACCACAAAAACATCACTCCAATTTGTGTCGGCCATACCTAACACAATTTCAACAACAACAAAATTAATATTATGATTTATTAAACTTTATTTTGGAGGAAAAAAAGAATGCAACAATGCTAAATAAAAAGGAAACAAGAAAAAGGGGGAAAAAAAGAAATAAAAAAAACCACACAAATACAAGATTTTAGTAGGTCTCAAAAAAGACAAAACTGACAATACTAGTCATGTAACACTCAACCTAAACATTGGAAATCCTAAGAGTAGATTATTTCTTATTTTTTATTCAGATATTGTTTGTTTTGTTTTGCAAACTTAGGGACAAAAGTATCTTTAAAAATGTGAATTGCAAGAGAACATTGGTATTGCACGCATCATAACCCCTGTATACACATTGTCATTGTTGTGGCAAATTGCTTTCATTTCAAATTTTTTCAGTAAAGTTGCATGTGCTGGAACTGAATTTTTTTTCCGTACAGTAAAAACTTATAATACAGTAGTCTAGTATTGGTTTACTGAGTATGCATGCACTGAACCAAACAAAATGCATCTTCTTGCACTGTTTCTACGTGACAAAGTTTGGGTTGACCTCAGTGCTGAACAAATGACCTTCCATGCTATAAAACAACTTTGTACAGCAGTGAATTGCATTTCAAAAGCTCGCTTTGTTCTGTAACCAAATGAAAATGAAATTATTCAAAGATTTGTGGAAAGAAGTGAGCACCTGAAACTTTTATTGGTAAAGAAGGTAACAATACTATGATTCAAATTTATGCTTGCAAAGTTCCTTGTACCATTGTGTTGGGGTCAAACACTACACATAAAAGACATGAGAAACTAACCATAATAACACTTCCTAAGTTGCTAAGGTTGAAACTTGCCATGGAAACACACCCTCTGTTGGCGTGGGTGAAACTTATCATAATAACATACCCTATGGAGTAATGGTTGAAACTTACCATAATAACACACCCTATGTAGTAATGGTTGAAACTTACCATAATAACATACCCTATGTAGTAATGGTTGAAACTTACCATAGTAACATATCCTCTGTTGTAATGGTTGAAACTTACCATAGTAACACACCCTCTGTTGTAATGGTTGAAACTTACCATAGTAACACACCCTATGTAGTAATGGTTGAAACTTACCATAGTAACACACCCTCTGTAGTAATGGTTGAAACTTACCATAATAACATACCCTATGTAGTAATGGTTGAAACTTACCATAATAACATACCCTATGTAGTAATGGTTGAAACTTACCATAGTAACATACCCTATGTAGTAATGGTTGAAACTTACCATAGTAACATACCCTATGTAGTAATGGTTGAAACTTACCATAGTAACATACCCTATGTAGTAATGGTTGAAACTTACCATAATAACACACCCTCTGTTGTAACTTACACCTATAAAATTTTCCTCCTCCTACTGACATTTTCATTCTGTATGATAGTTTCATGATTTTCAGTGTTTTGTCATCCAAAAGTGGGCTCTTTTACAAAATGTCAGAGTGAGTTAGGTTTGGCAACCAGACATTTCTATACATTTGTACTCATTGAGGAAACTGTAATAAAAAGCTTATTGTGTTGGCAACTGGATATCTTTGTATACCGCTGAAAAACATTTGGATAAAATGGCCCTGACACAGGTGATTGAAACTAGATATATTTGTACAGTTTTTGCCAGCTGAAAAAAAGTGTTGCAACGAATGGCTATAATGTTTGGAATCAGGTATTTTACATTTCTGTACATTTGTACAAGCTGACAAAAGTGTTGCAATGAATGGCTACATGTGTTTGGAAACAGACATATTAGTGGTGGCTTGTAGACGACTTGCTGAAATCTGATTTCGTCTGTAAATCACAGCTGTTGCAACACTTGATGTCAATTGCATGTGTTTGTACATCTACTGTGGTTAGTGATAAGTAGCATTTTTGCACAACTTTCAGAAAAGTTTTCAGGGTTAGATTTCATCAACAAACAAGTCTTCCCAGCTGTCACATGTCCTTTTCATAATTGAATATTATACATGTATAATTGAATATTAGGTGTGTCTGTTTGTATGTATAGGCGCGTGTGCATATGTGTGCGCATGGATGCACATATGTGTATATGTGAGGATGTGTATGTGCATGTATAGTTGTATGATTTCAGATTTTCGTTTAGAACAGTGTGATCATATTTTTCAAAATTTGTCTTTCAGAGGTGACTATGATTTATACATTTTTTGAGCATTTTACATGCAAAAAAATTCCCATTCCAAAAATGAATTCATAAATGTATTATTATCACGTAAATTCTTCATCAAATGTGCTTTTAATATGAAAAATCTGTAGGAATACTATTTAAAAAGTATAAAAAGTTGATTTTATAAGTTGCAAAAAAAAAGTTTTTGAACCTATATTTCATGGATGTAAAAACACTTGCCTTTTGGCTACAGTCCCTAGGTAATAAACTAAACAGTGTTCATATTCGTCATAAAAAATTCATGTTTTGTCATTTGAAAGGACAAGATATAAACAAAGCAAGGTAGAGTGCATATATAAGGACACACCTCCTTCTGTTTTGTTTTGCCACAAACACCACCACTGTGTTGTTGAGCACGGCCCCAGATCCATGTACTACTTTATCCATGATAGCATGCTACATTAATAGTGTACAACACCTGAGCTGTGAAAAATGAATTTGATCTCTGATTTTTCCTTTCTGCATGAGTAATGCCAGCCGTAGGGTAGTGATCAGAAAAGCTATGATTCGATTCAGCTTATTGTGGCGGGCCCTAAGTGAAAATATGCTGTCGGATGGAACACGGTGCAGGTATCATCTTCAGTTGTATGCATATACATAAATGAGTCATAGTATGGTATTAGTATTATGTGTAGCTTGGAGGGAGTCATTTGGAGAGTGATTCCCCGGTGGTTTTACCTACTCCACTCTTCTCTGCTTGTCTGGGATTTGAATTGTCAGGCCTGATTGAAAATGATGCACCCGATATCACCAATTGGACATATCATATGCAAATGGTACAAATCTTGTGGCATAATATGATGGGAGGAGGGCTGTCAATGTAAATTTCCCCTGTGAATCTAAATGTCTTTTTGGAGTGCAAGAGATATAGAGTGGCAGTTCATAGTTAATCATATTGATTTACTTCTAAGTAAAGCTAACAGATACAAAAGTTTAAAACTGTATCTCAACAACATTTAGACAGATCTGTATCATGGCCTGGCAAGTGATAGCCTCCCCCCCCCCTCATATCTGTAGAGTGGCATGGCAAGTGATAGCCCCCCCCCCCTCATATCTGTAGAGTGGCCTGGCAAGTGATAGCCCCCCCCCCCCCCTATATCTGTAGAGTGGCCTGGCAAGTGATAACCCCATCATATCTGTAGAGTGGCCTATTAAGTGATAACCCCCATCATATCTGTAGTGTGGCCTGGCAAGTAATAGCCCCCATCATATATGTAGAGTGGCCAGGCAAGTGATAACCCCATCATATATGTAGAGTGGCCTGGCAAGTGATAACCCCATCATATATGTAGAGTGGCCTGGCAAGTGATAGCCCCCATCATATCTGTAGAGTGGCCTGGCAAGTGATAGCCCCATCATATATGTAGAGTGGCCAGGCAAGTGATAACCCCATCATATATGTAGAGTGGCCTGGCAAGTGATAACCCCATCATATATGTAGAGTGGCCTGGCAAGTGATAGCCCCCCCCCCCCCCCCATCATATCTGTAGAGTGGCATGGCAAGTGATAGCCCCAATCATGTATGTAGAATGGCCTGGCAAGTGATCACCCCCATCATATATGTAGAGTGGCCTGGCAAGTGATAGCCACCCCACCCCCCACCCCCATCATATCTGTAGAGTGACATGGCAAGTGATAGCCCCCAATCATATATGTAGAGTGGCCTTGCAAGTGATAACCCCATCATATATGTAGAGTGGCCTGGCAAGTGATAGCCCCCCCCCCCCCCCATATCTTTATAGTGGCATGGCAAGTGATAGCCCCCATATTTGTATAGTGACCTGGCAAGTGATAGCCAATATCTGTATAGCGGCCTGGCAAATGATAGCCCCTATATCTGTAGAGTGGCCTGGCAAGTGATAACTCCCATCATATCTGTAGAGTGGCCTGGCAAATGATAGCCCCTATATCTGTAGAGTGGCCTGGCAAGTGATAACTCCCATCATATCTGTAGAGTGGCCTGGCAAGTGATAACCCCATCATATCTGTAGAGTGGCCTGGCAAGTGATAGCCCCCATCATATCTGTAGAGTGGCCTGGCAAGTGATAACCCCATCATATATGTAGAGTGGCCTGGCAAGTGATAGCCCCCCCCCCCCCCCCCCCATATCTTTATAGTGGCATGGCAAGTGATAGCCCCCATATTTGTATAGTGACCTGGCAAGTGATAGCCAATATCTGTATAGCGGCCTGGCAAATGATAGCCCCTATATCTGTAGAGTGGCCTGGCAAGTGATAACTCCCATCATATCTGTAGAGTGGCCTGGCAAGTGATAACTCCCATCATATCTGTAGAATGGCCTGGCAAGTGATAACCTCCATCATATATCATCATGTATAGCGGCCTGGCAAATGATAGCCCCTATATCTGTAGAGTGGCCTGGCAAGTGATAACTCCCATCATATCTGTAGAATGGCCTGGCAAGTGATAACCCCCATCATATCTGTAGAATGGCCTGGCAAGTGATAACCCCCATCATATATCATCATGTAGAGTGGCCTGGCAAGTGATAGCCCCATCATATCTGTAGAGTGGCCTGGCAAGTGATAGCCCCATCATATCTGTAGAATGGCCTGGCAAGTGATAACCCCCATCATATCTGTAGAATGGCCTGACAAGTGATAACCCCATCATATCTGTAGAGTGGCCTGGCAAGTGATAACCCCCATCATATCTGTAGAATGGCCTGGCAAGTGATAACCCCCATCATATCTGTAGAATGGCCTGGCAAGTGATAACCCCCATCATATCTGTAGAATGGCCTGGCAAGTGATAACCCCCATCATATATCATCATGTAGAGTGGCCTGGCAAGTGATAGCCCCATCATATCTGTAGAGTGGCCTGACAAGTGGTAACTCCCATCATATCTGTAGAGTGGCCTGGCAAGTGATAGCCCCATCATATCTGTAGAGTGGCCAGGCAAGTGATAGCCCATAGACAGTGGTCTATGACAGCCCCTATCATATCTGTGCTGCTTCACTCCAGCCTGCCATCTGGGTAGCTGTACTGAAAATAGTGTTTGCATTGTCATAACTGCAATTACTGATATAAATGGTTCAATTAGAGCTTTTCCCCCTGTGACATTTGTCTCGTTCTTTCCCCCAGCTTTCACAAAAAATAATATGAAAAGAAAAAAAGAATGTCACCAGTTTTGACATTCTTTTTGTGTGTGTTACAAAACACATGTTTGTTAGTTTGCCTGACTTTGTTCTAAAACATATTGCATCAGTAGTGCACATCACAATAGACAAAGCCTTTGGTTTTAGTTTTTCTTGCCATCTATTCACAGCCTTTCAAATTATTTTTCCGGCCACCTTTCCAGTAATGTACTCGAAGAGTGAAAAGCTTATTGTAGCTATTAATATTCATAGAAAACAACTTGTTGAAAGCTTTGGAGTCGACATCTCTAACCCTGCAGCTTCCCCTGTCTACATTTGTGACATGTGCATGTTAACAATATGGTCACATGTCGTGCTCATCATTTTCTGTTCCTGTGCAACATTTAGTCGAGTACCACATTGTGTATCCAGTGTATTGATCAAAGTATTACATTGTTGTCAAAGTGTATTCACCAAGTATATCTTTGTTTTGAAAAGAGTGTTCACTATCCTACATACAGTTAAACATTGAAAATTTACACACTAAGAGTATAGTCCTGCTAAAAGTGTGTTTACAATCCCCAATCATTGATGACATTCATTGGAGGTGAGAATTGTAGTAATGTTGAAAATAGTAGATACAGACGTTTCAAGCAACAACTCTGCATCAATGTAAGGCTAGCTAGAACAAATACTGTGATCCAAATTCAAATATTCAAGGCAATGAAATATAAATGGAAAATACTACCTATGATCACCAAAGCATGCACAAAGGATCACAACTAGATGAATTGCAGGAATTATGATCATTTTCCTCTAATCAGGTAATTACTAATGGTTCTAATCTACAGGTAAAATGTTCAGTATTTTCGCACAAAAAATTGTTGTCACTTGTAATGTGCAATAATCACATATTTATTTGTTTAATGTATAAAACCTTGAACATTTTACTGTCAAATCTGTTTTCACAACTGAGAAAGGAAAAATGAAATTCACAGCCTGGGACATTGATAGAAACCGTGATGATAGCGGCAGTGCGTCATATGCAAAAAAAAAGTGTTGTCACCTACTAATTTGCCAACTTCAGTTGAATGTGTCTGAGGTGTGAAGTGTCTATCTATAGGTTCTTGATGCAAAATATTGTCCGGTGAACGTTTCATGAATGATAGTCAAGTCTTGAGAAGGCCCAAGTAAAGTGTTTTTGAAGATGCCAAATGTCAAAGCAATTTGCTGCTATTGTATGGAAGGGTTCTTGTATCAAATGAGGGAAAATGTGTGAGATCTAATCAACCCACTCAGACCATTGGTGCTGGCGTACACTGTGACTTTTGTTATCTCACAAATTCATCAGTCTTACTTTTACTCTCACAAAAAAATAAATGTCAAAATATGAGATGAGAAAACTCTCAGAGAAAATGATTGTATTATTGACTTGCAAACTCAACAGATTTATTTTACCCTTGCAAAATAAACTAAAAAATCATACAATATATTAAATTAAAAGATGAGGAAACTCATGACAAAATAATTGTATTTGGGTAGAAAATATTATAGTCAAAACATTACACATTTGTGTGGTATCACAAAGGTGTTTTAGCACAACTGAACTGTAAAGTGCAGTAGTGCTATAGGCATGGCAAAGTCTGTGTCTGTCTGTGTCTGTGTCTGTGTGTGTGTGTGTGTGTGTGTGTGTGCGTGCGTGTGTGCGTGCGTGCGTGCGTGCGTGTGTGTGTGTGTGTGTGTGTGTGTCTGTGTCTGTGTGTGTGTGTGTGTGTGTGTGTGTGTGCGTTGTGCGTGCGTGCGTGTGTGTGTGTGTGTTTTTTTTTTTTTGGTCAAACATCTTTAATTCCAAAATTATTGAGCAGATTGGGTTGAAATATGATGGGAACATTCTTAGTGGAGTTTAGATTAAGAATTGTTCATGACATGATGATCCCATCAGTGATATGCAAATTAGGTCTAAAAATGTGTCTTTTTTGTCAAAAATATATAGTTCCAAAACTACTGAGCAGATTGGGCTGAAATTTAATGGGGATGCATCTGGGGATGTGTAGATGAAGTTGTATTCATAATGTGATGATCCCATCAGGGATATGCAAATTAGGTCTAAAAATCTCAATTTTGGTCAAAAACTGATATCTTGAAACTTCATGGTGAATGGGTTGAAACTTGGTGAGGATGTTTCTGGAGGTATTATTCTGCAGTTATTGTTGAAAACATTTTGACACAATTGGGCCTAGCAACCATGACCACACTCTTAGCAACAGTGAAATGACGATGTGTATTACAAAGGGATGGGTAGGTAAGTGACTAAAGATTCAAAAAAAATTATGCAAATATGCCTAGCAACAGGACCATACCTATAGCAACAGCTAAATGATGGTTTATATTGCAAAGATGAAAAGTGGGAAGGGTAGGCAAGTTAATAAAGATTCCAAAAATGTATGCAAATATCCCTGGCAACAAGACCATGTCCATAGCATTAGCCATATATAGTTGTGCTATAACGCCATTGGCACTATTTTTGAGATATGACATGAAGTAAAATGTTTTCAGCATTGACTAACACCTAATTTTAGCACTATGCAGTGCTAGCTAGGTATAATTTTAGTGACTATAAACCGTGGAGAGCCTTTAAAAAAACCTACAATACTTGAATCTACCTTATGTTCATAACAAGCAACTCCAAAAAAATGACCTGCTGAGTTGCTGTGAAGAGCTGTAACACATCAACAGAGAGCTCTTTCAGTGAAGTTCCTAAAAGGAGCTCTTTATCTTGTGTGTGTGTGTATGTATGGAAGTATACATGCGTGTATGTGTTAAATAACCATACCATACCATGCTCTCCGATTTGTTTGGAGTATCCTTTTGGGTTTAAACATGATTCTCCTTCATCAAAATAAGCACTGTTACCTTTCTTGTTTGTATTTTGCACACAGTTACAAAAAAAATGAGCCATGTCAATGGCATGTGTTCATGATATACATATATATGATGGTACTTCTGAACTTGAGAGATACTTTATATTTTGAAATTTGTGAAGTATGGTTCTCTTGTCACCAACCAGAATGTTTTTAACATGAATACAAAATTACAACCCCGATGCTTTGTATAGCATTTCTCATGTGGCGTTTACGCGGTATGGAGTTGATTTTTGGCGACATGAAATTTACATCATAACTAACAGTGTATGTAGAAACAGTGCTAATTCTGCAATATGTTATAATCTGTTATTTGTTTAATACAAAGTTGAAAAATCCATTTTTTTTACAGAAAAATATTTAAATTGTGTTTCTTATCACAAGTATTAGGAATTATAAATATTTTGTTGTGAATGACAAAGCAACATTCATCTTTGTTTTTATTTACCACCAGGTCAAAGTCAACAGTATAACAGGTATCAGGATAACAGAGGTTCAAACACTTCGTACGGAAGGTGAGTATCTTGGAATGATTTTCTATATTCTCACACAGTTTTAACAGCAACTGGTAATTTTGTTTGGATCAAAGGACTGTGTTTCTGTTGATGGCATTCATCACAGTTCTCTGTCTAAGTGACATACATACATATACGTGTACACGTTACACATATATATGTACACACACACATACATACATTCATACATACATACACACATACACACACATACATACACACACATACATACACACACATACATCCATATGATATATACATACATACATACATGCATGCATGCATGTATGCACGCATACATACATACACATACATACATACATACATACATACATACATACATACATACATACATACATACATACATACATACATACATACCTACATTCATACATACATACATACATACATACATACATACATACATACATACATACATACATACATACACACACACACACATACATACATACATACATACATACATACATACATACATACATACATACATACCTACATTCATACATACATACATACATACATACATACATACATACATACATACATACATACACACACACACACACACACACACACACACACATACATACATACATACATACATACATACATACATACATACATACATACATACACATACATACATTTAAAAACAATTACTAGCACAAACTAGAATGTTTCAACTGTAAAATTGAATTTGTTCTATAGTCCCACATCCTACCCAACAGACTTTTATGTTGATCAAACATACTTCATTAAATGTAGGAAGTTAGGGGGTCAAAGTGGTATACTCAAGTTCCTTATTTAGCAGAACTCTCAGGTACATTAGACATAGTAAAAAGTATGTTTGTGTTGTATGTGAGTGTGTAGAAAGGGGATATATTATCATCAAATTGGATTTGTAAAATTTGAGAGTGCAACCAGTAAGCAAAAATAGTTTCTGTGAAATAACAAAATACGAATTGTTGTAAAATAGCTGTCTTTCTGAAAACTGGGTGTATTATCATATCCATGGGACTTTCTTAATGTCTGTTTCATTTAGACTTTGGGAAATTAATAACATTGTACAGTAACTCGGAGTCTGCGATTGTATACGAAGAGAAAACTAGTTATTGAATGTGCCTGTCCATTTTTGGAAAAAAAAAAAAAAATTGAAATAAGAAACTTAATTTGTCCCATCTGTTGACAAATAATCAATAATTTAATTTGCAATGATAAATGATCAAGTTTTTCCATAGTACAACTTCAGTGTAAATAGTTGTGCATACATGCCATCCACAGTCTTCATATTTCCTTTGTATTGAACTAAGCCGTATCATCTGTGGCTTCATTCCACAATCCATAGATACTACCACTACCATACCGCTCCCAAAAATAAAATAAAAAACACTTCGATTTTCAAAACATTGGAGATTTGACAAAAATCTTTTTATTTATCGAGGATAGTCCTATAAATTTCAGATGCTTTAAAAAGAAGTACTTTCACCATGAGAAATTCTGCTTTTAATACCTTTACAAACGTGTTAGATCTTGATAGAAAAGGGTAAACCTACTCCATGAAAAAAAGTAACAAAATGATTTGATAAAAAATGATGAAGCATGTTTTAGAAAAAAGCAAATGAGTAAGTTTCAGTTATTATATTTATTAAAATTCCAAAATTATGTAATGTACTTGCAATATGAACTAATATGAAATTAGAAACCAAGAAATATTGAAATGTAGCTGCAAAAATGTAAGTTATCAAAATATCAACATTTTACCTGTTGTATACACATAAATTTGTGATTATAAAACTGTCTGTACATTTATGCTTCAGATTATCACACATGGTTCTCGGGTTATCACTCATGGTTCTCAGATTATCCCTCTCATACTTATCAGATTATCACTCATGGTTCTCAAATTATCACTCTCATACTTCTCAGATTATCACTTATGGTTCTCAAATTATCACTTATACTTCACAGATTGTCACTTATGGTTCTCAAATTATCACTCTTGGTTTTCATATTACTATTCTCATGGTTCTCAGATTATCACTCATGGTTCTCAGATTATTACTCTCATGCTTCTCAGATTATGCTAATGGTTTTCAAATTATCACTCATGGTTCTCATATTACTATTCTCATGGTTCTCAGATTATCACTCATGGTTCTCATCATTCTCAGGGTTCTCAGATTATCATACTCTAATGCTCTGATATCACTCTGATGGTTCTCAGATTATCACTCATGGTTCTCAGATTATCACTCATAATGATCAGATTATCATTCTCATGGTTCTCAGATTATCATTCTCATGATTTGGGGGTTTTTTTTCAAAGAAAGGTATTACTGATTAATCTATTAGATTTATACAATAAACATCAAATGATATCTTTTAATCTCGGCATCAATGTCTTTCTATTCTATAGATTCAGAAAATTTTAGCCTGCTTGGTACATGTATGTCCTCCAAAATAATGCTGTTTGTTTCCTATATTTCCCTATGATAAGTGTACAAATAAGCTGATCAAATAATTTGATGTTATTTGTAACATAAAAAAATTGTCTACTTTAGACAAGAGTTGAACACTTGTCTTGTTAAGAGCTCTAGATAGTTGCAAGCAACAGGTGACCCCAAAATATCATATTTCAAAGCAGTCTACTTGTCCACCATGTACACAAACTAATTCAGGGAAATGTAATGTACTAAATAGAAAAATTCACCATAAATCATATTTTTCACCCATCTCATTTCAATAATACCGATTTTTATTGTGTGTTTTGTCCAAATTTGATAAATTTCCTGAATAAAATTGGAACAGCTGGGCAGTTAGAGTGAGATGCCTGGTTTACAATTTCAACTGGAATCCAATTAGAGAAAATTTCAGTTAGTTTTGTCATTTGTAACGTAATGATATTAATGTGACTACAGTCTGTTGATAATGGTGGGACGAGTTCACCAGACAGTCAAAATGCACCATCGCTGTTATTGGATTAAGCAAAGGAACGAACATTTTTTTTTTGTTGGTTGTTTTCTGTAGACTGATGTTTATAAAAAGTAGCCACAGGCTAAAAAAATTTTTGCGGGGGCAACAAATTCAAGGAATGTTAAATAGGGAAAGTTCTTTTTTAGACTCTACCAAATATGCCATCTGTTCAAAATTACTAAGATAAAAACCAGAGAGCTGAAACAAAAGCTTCTTCATTGTATGTGTTTTGAATCACAGAATTTTATATAAATGCTAGTTTTGAAAACTTTTCGCACCATAAAAGTAAAAACAAGACATCTTTATTTAGTAGTTGTAAATGTGGTTTATTTTGTGTGAAATGTTTCCCATCGTTTTCTGGGATATATAAATCAAAACAAAGTACATACTATTCTTTGTTTATGTTTTCAATCTCAGGCTTCATGACAAACTAGAGTTTTGAAAACTGTTCACATTACAAAGTCAAAACACGACATTGCATATAAGCTTTAGCATTTAGCATGTGCTTTAGTTTGTATTAACTATGTATCGTCGTTTTTTATGTACCATAAATCTATAAGATGAAGTAGAAAATAATTCTAAATAATATCTGTAACACTTTTTGTCAACAGCAAATTACATATCCTGAAACAGGTTGCCTTGTTTCTATATTATACATATGTGATCAACATAAAATCACGTGATTTTTTTTCCTTCTTTTGTTTAGCCCAGGGGCACTCTTGTGTTTAAGTAGCTCTAAAGCACTGTTAGAGGTTTCTGCTAATTGTTTCTTACCAAAGGCTGTTGTTATTGATCCTTTTGTTGTTCTACCGATCTTTTTTTTTACCACAACAGGAAACAAAGTGATTCGGCATTATACAAAAGAAATGCTGCAGGAAAACAGGACATGTGAAAGAGTACTTTAGAATTTTTTTTTGATACGAGCACACTAATTTATACAGTCAGAGGGCGGATTCTCATTAAAAATGAACTGTGAAGTGGTGATTTCAACAACTTTCAGTTGACTTTCTACTACTATATCATATTTATACACAACTCCAAAATCAAGACAAAAATGTACCACTACTTTATCAAAGAAAGGAGTGGAAATAAATGTTCATTCAAATTGATTTTACTGCAAAGAACAACAATATTATACTGAAAATGTCGGAAAGTAGTGTGCCCTCTAATGATAGCCAAATTTTGTTGTTGTGAGTCAATATGAGAAAAACTGTCATTTCTTGTGAGTCACTACATAGTAAAGAGATATGGGGAACATCAAATGTTGGTGCATCACTACTACACGAGAAATTATGTGCATCAGCATCACATCAAATTGGCTTAGAGGGTACACTGTCAGAAAGTATTCCAAAGGCAAATTTTGACAGTGTTTGTCAGCAAAACAACCTTGCTTCAAATCATTCCAGAAAATCATCAGAAAGTATAACATATATGATCCATAGTGTCAATGTTCTGTTGAAAACAGTAAGATGTCTTTTTGATATTACCATTTCCAAGAAACAACAGTCATATGCACAAACACAAATGCACATGTACGCATGCACACAGACAAACAAACATACACACGCACACACAAACACATACATACACACACACACACACACACACACTCACACACAAACACATACATACATATATACATACACACACATGTACGTACGTACATACATACATACATACATACATACATACATACATACATACATACATACATACATAGATACATACGTACATACATACATACATACATACATACACACATACATACACACACTTTCCTTACATGTACACAAACATACACTCACGTACACACACACACAGTGGAAGCCTATGTAAAATAAATGTAAGTTTGAATTAGTGTCATAACATTGATAAATCAGAAATAATTTTCCTTGGTTTTTGCTTCCATAGTTCAAAAATTGTTGACATTCATTATTACTGTACAACCATAATGAAAGTGTTCCTGCAATATCAGAACTCCCAATTTTCCAGGAAATGTGTTTTGAATCACAGAGGCCGTATAAAAACTGAGAAAGCTATTTCATTAATCAGCTGTTTGATTTGATATGTGTTGCTAGCCATTATAGGAGCATTTAATTCATACAATGAACACCAAGGTTACAACCGTCACACCAACCCCATTTAGTACTGTTCTATTCACACACACATACACACACACACACGTTTTGATGAGCCTAACAAGTTATAAAATTTGCAATAATTTAGGGTTATCATGCAGTCCTCCTATAGAAAATGTGTGCAGTATTATAGTTTTCTTTTTCTCTTTGTCCATACTAGTTTGAAAAGTGACAGAGCAGTTGTTTAAAAAAAAAACCACTGGTAAATGGAAATAATGGGCATGCAAGAGTGTCATGTTGTGCATGTGTACGAAATGCATCATGGGAAATAAAACAGGGCTTGGTGTCATGAGTTGCTGTTACAGTCACTCACTGTTGGTGCTACTTTTAAACTTTGTAGTAGTTTTACCAAATAGATATAGTCCCCAAAAGGTATTTTGATGGGATAAAAGTATGAATCTATTTATTCTCATCTTGCAAATCAGTTCTATTCTCTGCATAGTCAGTATATACAGATTTTAGTGCAGTATGCTTTCATCATCATAAAAAATAGTAATTTAATTTCTTAAAAAATGCACTACACTATGTCTCAGTGCTCTTTACCATGCCATGGCCAAAAATGTACATACATTGGTAAAATGACTATAGAAATTACAAAATGTAGGACTAAAATTATTTTAAAAAATACAAGTTTATGATGCTAAAATGACAATAAAAATATAAAATTACATGACTAAAATGATAAAAATTACAAAGTGCAGACTCTGGCTAAAATGGGAATTAAAATTGCACAAAATCACATGCAGTAGTATTTAAAATGATAAGTATTCAAATTTAATTGCACTACCTAAGCGAATGCTAAAAGGAAGCTCATTCCATAGAATTGCAGCTGTAAATGAAAAGGCTTAGAAACCATGATGTTTTTGTAGTACTACTTGTATCTTGTCTCATTCTACTAATCTTTTATAAATAAGATGGGGTATTTGTCCATTCTTTGTTTTCATGTTTTGTTAGCTGGGTTGGTTTGACAGACCAATGTTTTCTCATTGTGATATTTCTAAAGTCATAAATATTGGTTATAGAATGCAACACTAGTCATGCATGATATTGATAGCTATGGCATTTTTTATAAATCAATGCATTCAACCTGTTGAAGCCTTTAAAAGTCCAGCTACCTTTAGTAACAATACCAGTTTTTGAATTGTGATGTGTTGAAGAACATTTCACGCTGGCAGATAAAAACTTTCTCACCCAAATGTTGGCATCACAGACAAATGACAGCTTTATCTGTCAAAAAAGTTCACTATTTATGCAATATCCATTAACCATAATACAATTGTAAGGCTGAATTTTTCATTGAGAGTATTCATAGTACCAAGGTCATAATTTGGATAGGATTATATATGACATGTATGATAACCTTGTCTATAACCTTGACTTTGTTTTCTTTTCATATATGACCTTGACTTTGTTTTTGTATGCAAGCTATGTATAGAGCTGTCTCAGACTGGTATAATGACCAAGGACTGTATCTTTTGTATATATATATTTGCTTACATAGTAGTAGGTGTAAATCTTTGTGAAGACTTGTGTTACTAGTTTGATGTTGTGAGTGACTGTGGTGGTAAAAGTGAGGAGCAGACATCTGACAACATGATGCAAGAAACACTTTACAGTGGTAACTTGAACAAAGTCATACAGACATACAAGAAATACTTTACAGTGATAACTTGAACAAAGTCACACAGACATACAGGAAACACTTTACAGTGATAACTTGAACAAAGTCACACAGACATGCAGGAAACATTTTTACAGTGATAACTTGAACAAAGTCACACAGACATACAGGAAACACTTTACAGTGATAACTTGAACAAAGTCACACAGACATACAGGAAATACTTTACAGTGATAACTTGAACAAAGTCACACAGACACACAGGAAGTACTTTACAGTGATAACTTGAATAAAGTCACACAGACATACAGGAAATACTTTACAGTGATAACTTGAACAAAGTCACACAGACATACAGGAAATACTTTACAGTGATAACTTGAACAAAGTCACACAGACATACAGGAAATACTTTACAGTGATAACTTGAACAAAGTCACACAGACATACAGGAAATACTTTACAGTGATAACTTGAACAAAGTCACACAGACATACAGGAAATACTTTACAGTGATAACTTGAACAACGTCACACAGACGTGCTACAAGAAGTGTTCTGGTTCAAGCTCTGTCAGTTCAATGTATTTGGTGCCCTAGAGCTCAATCGGAATCTTTCCTTTGAACAACAGCTGTGCCAATCATTGCTTGGATGCAAGCATAAATATGTGAATATTTCATGTTGAAAGCCTGGATGCACATTGCTACGCTTACTCTGTAGGCTGTCAGCACCAATTAGTGATTTCACAAAGCACTGCATTCCCAAAATATAGAAATATACTCCATAAATTGTAAACTTGTTTTGGGAGGTATCGTTTGACTTGCCGACATGACTACCTGGTTGTCTATTGTCCCCTTGTTTCCCATGTATTCCCCGAGGCAGTCACTCTGTGAAAACAAGTATCCTCTCTGCCTCCCTCTCTCTCTCTCTCTCTCTCTCTCTCTCTGAAATGTCTTGGATGCAGAATTGCTCTCCTATTTGAACAAGTGGATTGTGTGAATCAGGAAGCTTTTCAGGCTACAAACTAATTGATGCAATTTACTGTAGATCATCTTTCCTGCTGTATTATGATCCCTCAATGGCAACTTACAATGAGTGACACTGTCAAAAAACTAATGATAGCCCTGTTACTTGATAGCCTGACACTGCTTCCATCATTTATGTAATGATTTTTTATTATCAAAGCAATACATGACATGACAGATAATGCCATGCCATCCCTAGGTGGGCATCTCAAGAGTTGCTTTAATGGCCTGGCACTAGCTGATAGCTCTTTTTCTCTAAATGTATGTCATTTCCTCCCAACAAGGTGGTAGGTACCTTTCATCAGCTGTGTATATTGTAGCATTTACTAGCACATGTATACTCCCAAGGGATTTTGTGGGTTTCTTACTTTACTTGCACGTATACCTGTTACAAAACTGAAGGTATTCATGTAGAATTGATGTACAATTTCTTTTTTTCATTGTTTTCATTTCCTTGCACTAGAGTCAAAACATGACAGTCCTAAATGTGCAGCATTTTGTACCTTTATTGATTAATGCGTGTCAGAAAGGACATTGACTTTAAACTTTCAAAGTGATATGAAGGTTGAATGGCAAACACTGTATAGTAAGGTAATATTAGTAATATTATGATAGACATTTCAGGATCTCATAGTCTGACAATGGTTATCTGTCGCCATTCATATGAAACACTCTTATGATAGAAACTACATGTACCATGGGAAAAGAAAGTGAATTGGATGGGGCTTTTCATCCAAGCCATCAAATCTGATAAATGATATATCAAGGTATAATACATAGAGCGTGGAGATGATCTTTAAGCAGTGTCTGAGTAAAGCTTTGTTTGTTGTGTGTGATTTGTTCATATTAGGGATGCACTCAACTGGTTTTAGAGAGCAGTATCAAAGTATAGCTTTGTTTGTTGTGTGTGATTTGTTCATGTTTAGGATACACTCAACTGGTTTTAGAAAGCAGTATTAACTAATCATAGTTTGAATAAATACAAATTTAAAATGTTGAACTTTTACGTCACAGCTTATAGTTTCATCTCAAATGTTATTTTCAGTTTTCACTACTTACTTGATTGTGATAATTGATGATTACAGGTTTAGTTGAACTCAGGTATCAGTATTAGATTTCTATACCTGGTGCCATAATTGTGGTGACTATACAGGTATTTTGTTATGTTTTGGAATCAACCAACAGAGGCAGAAAATATAGCAAAACTTTGCAGATTTCCTCACCTTGTACATATGTAACATAGTACTATAATTGTGGTGGCTATATCAGTATAGTGAAGAGGATATACCAGTAACTTAGGAGGGAGGAGGGAGGGGGAGGCTTTAACAGAGGAGGGAAGGGGAGGCTTTACCAGTAATACAGGGGAGGGGAAGGCTTTACCAGTAACAAAGGGGTGGTGGGTGGGAAGGGGGGGGGGGGGGGTAGGGTAGCTAAACTAAACATGTTTAGATTTCTACACCTGGTACCGTAATTGTGGTGGCTATATGAATATCAGAGAGTGGGAGCCTCTACCAGTAACAGAGGTGGGGTAAGGCTTTACCAGTAACAGAGGGGAGGCGGTGGCAAAATATATTTAGATTTCTATTTAGATTTTGGTCCGTAATTATGATTGGAACTCCAATAAAATTTCTACCAGTAGAAACACTGTATTTGTATTGTCATCATCAGCCATCAGTGCGTATGTATGTATGTATGTATGTATGTATGTATGTATGTATGTATGTGTGTGTGTGTGTGTGTGTGTGTATGTATGTATGTATGTATGTATGTATGTATGTATGTATGTATGTATGTATGTATGTATGTATGTATATGTGTGTGTGTGTGTGTGTATGTGTGTGTATGTATGTATGTATGTATGTATGTATGTATGTGTGTGTATGTATTTACGTACGTATGTATGTATGTATGTATGTGTGTGTGTATGTATGTATGTATGTATGTATGTATGTATGTATGTATGTATGTATGTATGTATGTATGTATGTATGTGATAACCTGGCACCAAGGTTGATACTTTGTTTCCCACAATGCATCAGTCAGGCTCCCGATGTATACTATCCCATGTCTTCACAGTTTATCCTATGTCATGATGCAATGTCAAATTGTTCATGTGTATGCACTTGTGATATGTAGTATACTAAGTATTCCATTATCAGATTTTCCTCCAAAAGAAATTTCAAACCATATGCCAGAAATCAAAATACAAGTTTGATGAAGAGGGAAGCTATTGTGTGTGTGGCTTATCCTTATGTTCAACATCAATGAAACAATATTACCCTATGTTTGTGAACATTCACACCGCAGACGCTGAAAAAAACAACCTATGGAGATAGATTCAGACCTTTGTCTGACCACCTAAAACAAAAGAAATGGGATCCTGATAACTTAGTGTTTGATTTTTTTTTAAATTATATAAAATGTATGGTATGGATTTATTATGGAAACTGACATTTGTTTTAATCTTCTGACAAACTTCTGTACATGCTGCATATAATTTATCCATATTAACTTGACAGTGACATTGTTCTATATTGTCCATACAGCAATATTGAACTTGGGGCTCATCCTCTTCCAGAGTAAAAATAACATGTCATTTTATTGACAAGCTTTCATGTTTTGATGCAAGTACATCTGACTGTTGACTATGACAAGATAGCTGTGTCAGCCTCAAGTACTGTAAAGTGATTTGGAAGCTGGTACAGCTTTAACTACTAAGACAAACAGAGACATCACTTGTTCTCAAGAGCATCTCTCTGTTTTCTTACGAAGCTAACCTGTCAAAACAAAATGCTCTTCACCAAGTGTCTTTAATTGCTACTTTCCTGATAGCCTGCTCGCCCTGTAGCACCGTCAATAGAATAAAATCAATACTATTTGTACACACTGTTTCAAAGATACACTGCAACAAGATGACAAAGTCATATGCAGCATACTTGAGAAGTACTAGTCTAGAATTCATAGCCAGTACTCCTCTCTCATAGTAAGATGTGGGGGGGGGGGGTGTGCTAAAATCATTAGCAGTTCTTACAAATACTTCTCATCTGTCAGAGGATATCTCCTTGAGGATAACTCACTGCCTGCAAGTGGCAGCACAGCTATAATAGCAATGTATCTCTACTGTAGTAAGTCCATCCCTGGCAGCTCATCACTGCCTACATTCTCCATCACTAGCACTGTAAATAATTGTGTAAATCAAAACATAAAGTGATGTTCTAAAAAGTAGGACTGATGTGTGTATAGTAGGTAGATACATGATAAAGCTCACTTGTCTCCATTATTTTTTCCTTAATCTAAATACAGTGTTTTGTGGCTATTTCAAAGTCTTATTCCCTGGAGTTGTGTCACCAAAAATAAGTTATCAAACTTGCCTTTTTATCAATAGTTACCCAAGTAAGTGCTGTGTTATTACATCACATAGATAACTCAGATTAATGCAAACTTTTTGAGTACAAATATGGAAACCTCTCATTTTTTTGCCATGATTACATTTAGTGTAATAATATTATACCAATATATAACCAACAAAGTTGCAATCACAGACAATCAGGCATTATAATTTATATATTGTTCGTAGGAAAATGTACAGGGCTTAAATCAATGACGATAATGTGGGTACCTATCTTATGAATGATTGATTGATTAATTAACCGGTCAGTTGATATATTGATTAATTTGATTAACTGGTTGATTGATGGATGGATGGATGGATTGATTGATTGATTGATCAATTGATTGGTTGGTTGATTGATTGATTGACTTTGGAAATCATTTTCTTTTATTAGACCTAATGCAAATTGTGGTGTAATTAGATAAAGAAAGAAATTACTGGCTCTGTACATCTATTTTGTAATGGGTTGAGTCTGTAAAGTAACTGTGTGTAGTTAGTTGGTCACGCTTGTCATGTAGGTTCTGTATGTTATCAGACAGGTCTCTGTCATGCTTGCATGGTGTACTTGTTCTCTATTTGGTCAACAACTCCATGATTATCATGTGCAAGTCAGTTACGGTTGTCAGTTTGTTGAAACTTTGGAAGTAACCTAATCTGCTGAACCTGTTTTGTTTTTTCTATTGGTTGAGTTGAAGCTCTAATGTGACATTGATGACATGTTCTATAGGCTTGTGAGTTCAGGTAAACTTACCTTACTATACTGACTGAATGCTGTGTTTTGTGGGCTTCTGAGTTATGGTAAACTTACCTTACTATACTGCATTGATGGAATGTTTTGTAAGCTTCTGAGTGGAGGTAAACTTACCTCACTGTGGTGATGCTGTGTGTTTTGTAGGCTTGTGAGAGTTCTGGTAAACTTACCTCACTGTGCTGATGCTCTGTTCTGTAGGCTTCTGAATTGATGTAAACTTACCTCACTGTACTGGTGCTGTGTTTTGTAGGCTTCTGTATTGAGGTAAACTTACCTCACTGCATTTATGGAATGTTTTGTATAAAGCTTGTGATCGTGAATTGAGGTAAACTTACCTCACTGTACTGGTGCTGTGTTTTGTAGGCTTCTGAGTGGAGGTAAACTTACCTCACTGCATTTATGGAATGTTTTGTATTAAAAGCTTGTGATCGTGAATTGAGGTAAACTTACCTCACTGTACTGGTGCTGTGTTTTGTAGGCTTCTGAGTGAAGGTAAACTTACCTCACTGCATTTATGGAATGTTTTGTATAAAGCTTGTGATCGTGAATTGAGGTAAACTTACCTCACTGTACTGGTGCTGTGTTTTGTAGGCTTCTGAGTGGAGGTAAACTTTACCTCATTATACTGATACTGTGTTTTGTAGGCTTCTGAGAGTTAAGGTGAACTTACATCACTGTGCTGATGCTGTGTTTTCTAGACAACAGCCCCTTATGCCATGTTGTCATAAGACTACAGCCCTCCCCTCCAGTGTGTTGTGCTGCATTAGTACTGTTGTTAGGTTCTCATAAGACTATAGTCCCTTACATCTTGCTGAACTTTTTCTGTGTTTTCATAAGACTACAGCCCCTTGTGTCATACTGCACTGTCATGCTGCACTGTTGCTGCATTTCCATAGAACTACAGTCCCTTACATTGTGCTGCACTATTGCCGCGTACTTGTACAGCCCCCCTGTGCACTGTTGCCGTGTACTTGTAAGACTACATCCCCTTGTGTCATATGTTGCACTGTTGGTGTGTTGTCTAGGTTTCTATGTATTGGAGCATATGAAAGTGATACAACCTAAAACATCATAAATGTAATTGATTTATGGAAAAAGGCCACGATGTGGAAATGTCAAAACAATGTTATATTTGCTAATGTAAGTAGTGAAAAAGGCAGATGTCAGTCAGTTTTGGGGCTACTTTCCTGAAGCAAGAAACCCCTCAGTCTGATGCATACATATTACGTGCTAGTTGTTATTCCAACGTCTGTTTCTTTGACCAGTCATACATCGATTCTATTAATATTTCTAACTAAATTCATGTTATTCATACCAGCATATTGGATTGAAAATATGTGCTTTAACATCACCTGCCCTTAAGCTGAGTGTCCATCCCTCATACATCAAACTAAAAATACAATTAAAACAAAATTTCATTTTGGTCTGTTTCATAGATTTTTGTAAGTAAGAGGGCGGCCCTTTTTATTTTTCTGTTTCTCATCTCCCGACCGACCCTAATTTGCAGCTCCGACATCAGAAAAAAAAAAGTTTTTTTATTTCCGACCGACCCCTGAGCACAGCAAAATTGTAAGGTTCCCCGTGGCGTCTTAGGCCAGTTCTGCCGAGGCCACGACCTTGCGACATTGGCACCCTAAAATTACAAATGAAGCAATAATTTTCCCACCTTGCGTCGCTTTGGCGCATTCATTTTACGGCAGACATCAAAATTATCGAAGTCCACGGCCGGACCAGGCCAGGCTCTGACTCGACGTGAATCCCACAAGAAGTATACTGACTGCGTAAGGGAAAGTTTTGTTGACATCATATAAGATACAGTGTCAACGCGCAGTTCTATTGTTAACATAAAAAATGCCACAAAAAGATCAACTTTGATAAACTTAATCTACAAATTAAAACATTAGAGGGATTAGATGAGACGTCGAAATGGCCGTCTCTCGTCACGTGTTTTGTCTACTGTCACTGTCGTGACCTCTGACCTAATCACTGACGTGTGCGAAACACTGAACTTGCTACCGGAACATCTATCTGCCATGCCACACCTCAGAAGCCTTCGTGAACCAAATTTATGGAACAGGTTGTGATTTTCATTTGTTGATGGGTTAAATTAAATGAGTACATGTGTATTTTGATTCCGAAAAAGCTGTGTTAGGGGATCGTGTTGCATGATGTTGACAGTGCTAGTGACACATGTGAATGTTGGGCACTGAATCAATGCGTAATCACTGGCATGGCCACTATAGACGGCCGATGCATGTGCGCCCGCGGTCAGACATGAAGAACGAACTTGTTGTGCAAATCAGAAAAAAATTAATGTAATATTTACAGAGCATCCCAACTTTGACTTTGTTGATAGTTTTAGTTAAAGATCCAAGTTCTGAGTTTCAAGGACACCTATAATGTCAGCTTTCCGTATCATTGCAAGTTTACAGTACGTAACTATGCTGTCATTTGATATAGCAGGACCAAATCATGATATACAGCCAGTAACGGTTAATTAATAAAAAATGAATTATTTTAAAGTTTGTTTGACGATTATTTGTAAGTTTTTCGTTCACATTTGGTACTTTTTAAAGTCGGGATTTTTTTTCTTCAAAATGTCATGAATTTGAAGAGGGAATGATAAACACAGCAGTGTACTAACAATTTTAAAAATGAAACAAGTGGTTACAAGTTTAGGATTTCTCAAAGTTTTTATTCAATCATATGTTCACTGTGACTTATTTTGAAGTTGTTCATTGTCCTTGTCTGAAAAAAGGGAATTATAAATTTGAGCACTGCTATTCATTGATATTCAGATTAAAAATTGTGCCTACCTGGCTGTCCAATCTTTCTAAACAATATTATATATATATATATATATATATATATATATATATATATATATATATATATATATATATGTGTGTGTGTGTGTGTGTGTATATATATATATATATATATATATATAACTCGGTGAGTATCAATCTGCTAAGACAGTGCTCTATACCGCAGTGGCAGAGCGTTTTGGTAGTACTGGGTCTGGTAGCTGGTTGAGTAGAGTGCTCGACTTGGAGGAGGAGCGTATGTAACTCGATGAGTATCAATCTGCTAAGACAGTGCTCTACCGCAGTGGCAGAGTGCAATATATATATATATATATATATATATATATATATATATATATATATATATATATATATATATATATATATATTATATATATATATATATATATATATATATATATATTATATATATATATATATATATATATATATATATATATATATATATATATATATATATATATATATATATATATATATAACTTAAAATTGCATAATCTTAATTGCCTTCTTTTTCTAAGGTGTAATGTGTAGTACTTAATTTTCAAAAAATAGCTTACTGGGAACTATTATGAATGGAATTTTTTTATGTAGTTAGGTAATGGTCTATACGTAATGGAATATCTCAGACCACAGTATCTCTATAGTGGTCTGAGATAATTTATATGAATATTTCATAGACAATAATAATTGACCCCACTCCCTGTCAAATGGCACCACTTTTTGGAACCAAGGGGCCTGTGTCCCCACTTGTTGGAAAACCTTGGCAGAACACCGCCGTCTAACCCCCCCCCCTCTCACCCACCCACCCACCCAACCCCTTTGTTACGTCAGAGCTGCATGTGTCTTTCATCATGGCAGAAGCCGTTGAGGTTTGATGAGGGACAGGGCTCAAAATTAATACTGTCACGCGGTAAATTTTGCTGCAATGTAATAATAGCTCAGAATATTTCCATCATTTTCAAAATTATGCTTAAAATTGGTAAAAGTCATACTGCATTCCTAATTTCTTGACCAGTTTTTAGCTTTAAATCAGTTGTATTATCAGGGAAATGACCGACTCCATAGCGTTTCATGACCCATGACATGCATGACCTTTGAAGACATTCCGATGTTTACATTATTACTTTTAATTACTTTTAAACAGTAAATCCCAAAGGGGTTCTGAGTTCTAGAAATGTTTACATGTTATCTGGTGGATTATTTTGACAAGTTCACACTGAAGAAAAATGTTTCATAGAAGTAATGGTTTATATAAATGAAAATTCATCTAGCACCATGCCACTTTGATTAATAGGACGAATGTATTAGTACTCCTGATAAAATCACACAATAGTTCATGGCTACAGATATACACCCATCAGGATGATAAGTATTTAATCATCTTCTTACAAAGTTGTTCTACAGACTTGTCAACCTTGCTAAAATGAAGGAAAGAGACTTGTAACAAGGAATTCAATAAAGAGAAGAGAAATGAAGTTGTATAGAGACTAACAGGACAGAAAGAACAGAGAATAGAACTGAAAAAATACATTTTTTTTTCTTGCCCCCCTTTTTTTTTTTATTTCGCCCGCCCGACCCGCCTGACTATTCCATTGGAGATGAGAAACAAAAAAAAAAAAAACCTCACCCAGAGTTGGAAAAAAAAAAAGTTTTCCAGCAATAACAGAAAATGCAGAACATATGTTGGATTAAAAATTTAATACAAAAACGATTCTGAAAAGAACTGTTGAGCATCTTTTGTCATGAAAGTAGTATTAAAAAAAAGAAAAACAAATTGTGTAAAAGTAGAATTTATGAAGTTTTATAGTTTTATGAATAATCCATATATGAGTGGTTTGTACAACGTGATTGATTATTGATTAAGACCACAATATTGTATAGTTTTTTCTTAGCACATGGGGAATGGTTTAAAACAAATTAGCCCCCATAAGTATGCATTCATTTAAACTAATTACTGATCTGTATTTCATGCCATGAATGAATACACTCCATGTGTGTTTGCAAAGCATCAGTCTGCCTACATCCTTTGTATGTAATACCCATTGATGTAATTTCCCCAATGGAAATTTAGCCTTGAAATAATAAGATGTGTGAAATCCCACAATTTATTACAAAGCTGTCAAAATCTTTGCTTTGAATCCCTACTATTCAACCACATGTGTTCCCTGTGTTTGTTAGCCATGCAGTATTGCAGCACATTTAACACGTTTAAATAGGTAATATTTCATGCTTAGAATATCCTGTCAACCTACATTGACATGGACTGATATTTTTCAACAAAAATGTAGAAAGAAATAATTGAAAGAAAAAACATGTATTGTCCGAACAGCTTTACACAAAATGAAGTGAGACTTTCTTTCTTAATATCTTCTCTAATTAAGATTTCACACCAATCTTTACGGATTATGTCACATTTGTACGATTTCCTTTCTAGCCATCAGAGAGAATGACCTTTCTTTTGCCCTTTTGAGAGAATTACCTCTTTCCTACCCTTTTAAGTTTTATACAGATTTCTAAAAACACAAAAAAAATCTGTCTGAAAGACAAAAAAGATCAGGAAGATTATTTCAACAGGTAGTTGGAGCTAAAAGTTTTCTGTCATAAAAATATAAATAAACATACTTTGAAACATAGGTTAGAGAAATTAATTTCAAGCCTTATACTAAAATCACATTTAAGATATAAATTTGCATCTTATTTCCTGTTGAAAGGTCTCATTAAGTAAAGAATAATACTTATACCCAGATATATTTGTAATTTGAATTTAAAAATGTAAAAGATTTAAATCTCACATTTCATAGTAATATATCTGATCAACAATTAATGATATAAAACTTAAATTCATCAAATATGTACAAATATAACTTTTGTTTAAAACATGTACAGACGATGAAAATAGTGAAATCAGCCTACAAGTAATGATATGGCAGACAATAAATACACCCGTAATTAAAAAATTAATAAAAGCCTAGAACTCAACACTATTGCTGAATCTTAATTTGCCATTACAACTGCCGACATCAGACCGTGTACAAATGGAATCTGTTACAAACAGGGAAAGTAAACAAATGAATTGGATTAATAACACTTGGCTCAGCATGTTGAAACAGTGGAGACTTGTACTGCACACCATGGTTTGATAAGAACAGTTTGAAGGCCTCTTTATGTGACATGAAATGCCAGGGGAACCAGAAATTTATTTGTGAAGGTGAACTATTATGTAAGTGGCCATACAACTGTTCTTATCAAACTATGGAATGTAATACAAGTCTCTGTTCTTCCAACTTGTTGTGCCAAGGGTTATTAATCCAATTCAGTTTTTAATTTCCCCTGTTTGTAACAGGTTCTGTTGGTCCACAGTCTGATGTCAGCAGTTGTACTTACATAGGTAGTTTGACACCGATGACACTTGTAACACAATGATAGTACCATCAGTGATGTCATTTAGGCAGACACAAATGTTGCTATTAGTCATACCTATGGTTGAAAACAGACATTTATCAGCTAATAATATCACTCCAAAGCAGATGATAATTGTTGTAGTTATCATATCTGTGACCAATAAAACTTGGATCTAAAAAACAGGCCACAGCTGATGGCGAAATAGATATAGCAGTACTTGTATCTGTGGCTGAAGACCAGTAAAACTAAAACTTGGATCTAAAAAACAGGACATGGCTGATGGTAAAGTAGATGTAGTGTGGCAGTACTGTATATCTGTGGCTGAAGACTACTGAAACTTGAACCTTAAAAACAAGCAACAGCTGATGATGATAAAATAAATGTAGTGTGCCATTGCTGTGTATCTGTGGTTGAAGACCAATAAAACTTGGACTTAAGAACAGCCCACAGCTGATGGTAAACTAGATATACGGTAGTGTGCCATTGCTGTGTATCTGTGGCTGAAGATCAATAAAACTTGGACTTAAAATGAGGACACAGCTGATGGCAAGGCAGGCAACAATTGTGCTATTAGTATTACTCACATCTGTGACTGAAGACACACAGTCTAGTTGCTCTGCAAACACATGCACACACCTGTATTGATATAATAAGCAAGGCTGCAATGCATTACACATATCCTGGTAGTTGACGACTTCCAAAGGTTAATCAGGGGTAGTGATAGCCAGCATTTTATGATACCAGGATCAGTCATGTTTGGTGAACAATTTATCAATTCACAACATGTTGGTTTTGTGGGTTTTTTGGATAGTTTACACTGTGATGGATATGAACAAAAGTACACAAGAAATGGATACCAAATACTGGACTCACAAATTCATTTATTCACAAGGCCAACTTTTTGTGTAGTGGTATTTGGACATGCCACATAGAAGACAAATTTGTACAACGAGGCCAAGTTTGATGAAATTGGACAAAAGTACACATGGCAGAGATTCCGCTTACTATTATGAAATGCCAACTGACTTTAATATGTACTGTAAACTTTGGGTGATAGGTAACAGATGCACAACTTTTGATATATCTGTTAATCTTTGACCTCAGAAGAAGTTTGTCTGTTAATGGCATAATTTAAAACCAAACATTGATGTTTCACTTGATAACATTCCACCAAGTGACTGTAGGAAAATGATCTACAGTGATTTTGGGTATAAAGTAGAATATGTAAAAATACTGAAGTGTTAAGCAAAGACTCAAAGAGTGATAATCCCATTAACAACTTTGATAATCAGTTTAGGTGATATGAAAATAATAACCAACACCAAGGCCAATGGTTGTGTGTGTGTGTCAGTTTGCTTGACCCTGGTTTAGAGATTTACAATGGTTTTTAGACTTGCTGATTATTTCTACTATGTTACTGATAGCATTCACTTTGTGGAGATTAGATAATATTCCATTTGACAATTACATCTGACTGTTTATGATGTACGATTACTGTACAACATTTTTTTGCCAAAACATTATGCTATTGTAAGTTATTTTTTATTTAACTGTTTGATCTAAGCATGTGTGGTGCAGGTACATTACTGTACAATAATGTCTGCCAAAAGCATGGAATTGGAAATTATATTTGATTGGCCATTAGATCTAACTATGTGTGGTGCGGGTACATTATCGTTCAGTACTTGTTGCCAAAAGTTTATGGAGTTGTAAATTATATTTCATTGAATAGTAGATTGCCATCTCTGCCCCACATACATAGTGAATGTAGTGCAGCCAAGGCAACCCATTGCTTCTGACCACCTGTTAAAAGCTGCTAATATGCTAATATCAAATCATGCACCTGTTAGAAGCTGCTAATATGCTAATACCAGATCATACACCTGTTAAAAGCTGCTAATATGCTAATACCAAATCATGCACCTGTTAGAAGCTGCTACTATGCTAATACCAGATCATACACCTGTTAGAAGCTGCTACTATGCTAATACCAAATCATACACCTGTTAGAAGCTGCTAATATGCTAATACCAAATCATACACCTGTTGGAATCTGTTAATCTGCTAATACCAAGCCATACTCCTGTTAAAAGCTGCTAATATGCTAATACCAAACCATACACCTGTTAGAAGCTGCCAATATGCAAATATCAAACTATACACCTGTTGGAATCTGTTAATCTCCTAATACCAAGCCATACACCTGTTGGAATCTGTTAATCTGCTAATACCAAGCCTTACACCTGTTGGAAGTGGTTACAAATGACTGATATGCTAAAAACCAAACAACACACTTGTTAGAAGCTGTTAATATGCCAGGGGTGAAGGAATCCACTGGTTTGAGGCCTGGGGAACCAGCGACTTTTTGGTAAATAACCATGTTACAAAGTAATAACAGCAACAACTGAAAATGAAGAAACAAGAAATACGATCGCGATGGAGCTAAGACTATATGCATTGCATGACCTTTCTATGGGTCATGAAGTATAATCAAGATATTTTTGACGTCAAACCCGCAATATGCACTATAGGAGTATAGTGTATTGTTCAATTGAAAAGGAAATTGACATGACCACGCTGTTTCGGAATATGGAGTTGACATGAACTTTGACATTTGAATGCCGGCAGGTGTCGTCATGGCTATCACTGTTTTCCAATGTTCTTGGAATTTATGTTGTCGCTTATTTCTGTCAAATTTCTAATCCTTCATGAGATCCAAGTGAAGTCGTCATTCAAGTTTTTTGTTTTGTCGATACATCAAGAATAAATTTATGTTACTCAGCAACATGAGCAAATCAAAAAACAGACTAAGGACACAGGAGTGTATCAGAGACCAGTTACAGGTTGTGTGTGAAGGGCCAACAACATTGGAAGATTTCAATGCTGATGAAGCCATTAAATGCTGGCTGAAATGTACTTTGTAGGTTACAGACACATTCATGGACATGCAATTGCAGGGCATCAAATATTCAGACGTACACCAATTTTAGTTGAACAATGTCCAATTTATAATAATAAAGATGAATAGAATTGTCAATTGACTGAAACCAAGCATGCCAACTTTATATTTATTATTATACATTGGGGTATTGTTCAACTAAAATTGGTGTATGTCTGAATATACAGATTCATAGGCAAGATTTAACGTTTCACACAGTGGGACCTTGGACCACTAGTTCTGTTAGCAGGACCACTGGATTTTTTTAAGGCACTGATGCGGGGACCACCAGTTCACAAAATGATTTATAAATCTCCCTTGTATGCTAATACAAAACCATAAGTGATGTCCATTGACGATGTACTTTGTAGACCTAAATTACAAGATTGAGAATGAAATTAATATGGTTTGTTTCATTGATAAAGAGTATATTTTTGGAGTAAGGTTTCTTACTCGTCAGTCTTGTAATAATGTAGTTTTATGTTATCTTTAAAACCTATGATCTGTTCGTATATCAAGCAATCACTGCTACAAGAGTAGGAATCTTAAATTGAAATTGGAAACATACTGTTATCATAAGTGACTTGTGCAGAGAAGTATCAGTTACAGAATTCAAGGTATTGTTTTCACTAATTGCTGTACTAATTAGCACACTGTGGGTTGAGCTGACTGGAGTTGATTGTCTGCTATGTCGGCATTGTCAGTCTCTAGATGTCTCTAACAATGCAATGAAGAGTTCTTTGTGTAACAAAACAAGTGAACTGAAATCCCCGACAATTGGGAAGTCATTAATAGGCAGCAATAGCAGCCACCTGTTTTGACTTGACTGGACTGGCCAATATGGTGAAGTTTATCATATTACCATTCCTATGTCAGTCCCTGTTTTTAAGCGTAAGTTGTCACCACATCTGATATGATTTTTGTTGCCATGGTGAACTGTAGTATGTTTCCGTAAGGAAAATTCAAAAGTTGATGATACATTTTCTATAAAATTCTTCAAATAACTGAAACCAATTTTGTTGATGGTTGCTGGTTACAGCAGACATTGTGTGTCTCTCTGTTTGGCTTTGAGAGTCCGATAGATCAAAGTGGAATGTATGAAAGACAAATAATGTATGGTAAGCAATTACTATCAATCTTATGACAGATATGAAGAGACCAGACCAGAGACATTCAGTGACCACAGCAAGCACTAATGACCATGAATCAATGTTTACCTGTTTGCAAACAGTGCAAGGTTTCCTTTAGTTTCAAACTTTAATACCTACATGATCACTCAAAGTTATGCCCCCCTCCTCCCCTTGAACACAATGTACCCAGTCACTTTGGCCTTGGGCCTGAATTATGTATAATATATACTCATAACTTTGCATAATTTACAGTTATACAACAAAATATTATAGCTTCTATTTTCATGCTTGTAGTACATTTTGAGTCTGCAGTATCTTTTGCCTATGTCTGTATTTGTATTTATTTTTAAATTAATCACATCACATTTCCAGGGTCTGAGTCTTCATTTATGAACTTTATCGTTAATGGAAGATGAAGATCTTTGCCTAAAGCTGTAGAGTAAATATTAATACATGTGATGAATTACAGAGGGACATTTCTTCACAACTTTTCATCATGAGATAGAACAAAAAAAAAACCATGTCATTCTCATACTTGCGGTCAATTTTAGCTCAGATATCATTTGGCAGTATTTTCACTATGGTTTTTGGAATCCTGGTAAGAGGGTTGGAATTCTGTGGACAATTTCACATCTGTCCATATATTGTCATCATTTGAGTTAGAAACCATTGTATTTAAAAAAATACCTTGAAAAGTCAGTTAAACTTTCCATACTTACCACCTGTAACAAAAGAACTGTTTGGTATGAAGTAAATCCCACTTTAGTTTGTAGTTATAATCACTCACTTTTTGTCAATTAATGATCAAATTATGAACTTTTTCTCATACTTTTTCTCAGAGATTAAAGAAATCTACTGAATGTTTTCTTGCTCCAGGTGAACATTTTGATGTTGTACTTGAAGCTTCAGGAAAGAATTTGAGAGATATGAAATGACCTTATAACTAAACTCTGCTTGTGAATAGTCAGTTTATTTTCCCTACAAGCCCATCTGTGGCATATACATTTATTCTTCCATACATGTTTCCACAAGTTTTTCCACCCAGGGAGACTGATCAATAATTGTTGGCCTTAGTTGAAGACCATTCATCAATTTCTGTGAAATAGTCCTAGAGCAAGCTTGTTGTTTAAGTCAAAACATCTGGCTAAGAGGATAGGAATGAAAATCCTCTCTCCCTCCCCAACACTCGAACTACATGCATGTTTCATGATCCTACCTGCACTTGGCTATGTGTCAGTCATGCCCCAGGCCACAAGTGGATCGTGTGACATAGCACCTTCACAGACCTAGAAGATGACCAAAGTGGATCCTTGTGAAAAGGGTTTTAAATGCTCGTCAGTCTGACCATCTGTCTCTGTTTGATGATATAGCAAAAAGCTGCAGTGAATAGTAACATACACAGGGAGTAGATAGAGTTGTGTCACATGTATTAGATAAACAGTGGCAATGGTGGTTGGCCAGAGGGCAGAGAGGTGGTAATTGAAGTGTGTGCTACAAGTTACAAGCAGTTGGTATTGACTGATTCTATCTGAAGATGGAAATAAAACTCTCATTGAAGACAGTCCTGCACCTGCAACATCCAAATTTTAAGTAAACACAGACATTCAATATATATTTTGAGTAGCTGGTTGTGCCAGGGTTGAGTTACAGGTACTGCAGTATAGTGTAGTACCCTCGGATTATTATTATATAAGCTCCTTTACATTGAAATGAAACATAGAAAAAAGAGATTCAGCAATATCTCAGTCAGTCTCATTCAGAATCAGTTTGTATAAATCCATGTAAATTCCAGTGACCAATGGAAAAATATGGTAGCTTGCCTGCGTGTGTGTGTGTGTGCGTGCATGCATGTGTGCGTGCATGCATGTGTGTGTATGTATGTACATATATGTATGTATGTATGTATGTACATGTATGTATGTATGTATGTATGTATGTATGTATGTATGTATGTATGTATGTATGTATGTATGTATGTATGGATGGATGGATGGATGGATGGATGGATGGATGGATGGATGGATGGATGGATGGATGTATGGATGTATGGATGTATGTGTGTGTGTGTGTGTGTATGTATGTATGGATGTATGTATGGATGTATGGATGTATGTATGTATGTATGTATGTATGTATGGATGTATGGATGTATGTATGTATGTGTGTGTGTATGTATGTATGGATGGATGTATGGATGTATGGATGTATGTGCATATTTGTCTGTATGTGCAGACACGTGTGTGTATGTGAGTTTATTTGTCCATTTGTAGCTTGAGTATAAACATAAAGAAGATCTCTATCATTTGAGGCTCTCAATCTGTCTCTGATTTTCAAAAAGCTAGAATACTAAATGTTCTTATCGATGGATGGGGAGGAAATAACTTTCAATATCATGTATAAACTCAAAATTATGGTACCTGTGTGCTTTTCCTTTTTGTATGTGTATTGTGACTACCAAGTAAATTTAGAATAAAAACAAACTAACTTAAGATAAATATTAGATCAAGTGAAATATTTTATTAGTAAAAGCATTATGAATATAAGTGAATATTTGAACAACTGTGCTAACTAACTGTTTGATACTGTGTTTTGGTTTCCATAGAGACCAGGGTCAAATTCATTCATTGTTCTACGTATTATTCAGAATTCAGGACCATATCATACATATAAACTTTTGAACAGGATAAGGAGAAAAGGATATGTAGTTCAGTTCTGAACATATATTTTTCTACTTTATATTAATTTTGTTTCATTGAAGATTAACTCATTTTAGTCTGATTTCCTGAAACCTCTTTAAATATCAAGTAACCAGAAATTGGAACAATTCAATAACAATACTCGTAATATTATTTTTCAATGCACCCAGAAATTGTCAATGCTTTAGGGATGATTGCACAATGCTGCACAAGCTCAATAAAAAAACTTTGTTCATTTAGGACAAAACCCCCTCTCCCCTCCTCCCCTCCCCTACATGACACATTTATATATAACGTAAACCATGATGAAAATTGTGGCGGCCACACCACTACAATTACAATACTACTGGAATCCCAGCATTGTATCTCACATTAGAAGTAAATTGTTAATCAACCTAACAGCAACATCTCAGTAGTAAATATAGAACATGTTATAATTGAAGGCATGACATTGACGCCAGTGCTCCCTTCCCCCCTAAATGAACGAAATTCGTTTTTTGAGCTTGTGTGACATTGTGCGATCATCCCTTAGTTAGATGCACACAGATATTGCCAGTGCTTTAGGGGGATTGAATTTGTACACTCATTTCTAGACACAAGTTGAAATGAATACAATACAATTTGAGTTTAATATAAGTATTTATTTGCTCATGCAAAATGATCCCTCAAGTTAGATTATATAACTATAAACTAGATGAACAAATTTCCGTTTCTGAACTTCTACAGAATCCTAAATGACATACCAATCATGTCAGAGACCAAAACCTAACATAGACACTAATGTCTACCAAATTGTACTTGTTTTATATACAACATTAACATTTTAGCATAACAATATTTCAAAATATGTAAAGGTTATCTACATTAATTTTACGGTGTCAACAGTATTTATTTTATTAAGTTCATCCCATAGTAGCTTTGTCTTTCTCTAGTTTAAGTAACATCATGTCCATTGAAAATATACTTATAAAATTTAAAATATACATATAAAATTTAATGGGAAAATATTAAATCCTAATTAGCTGAATTAAGTTTCAATTATTTGTCTGACTGTTTGTAAGAGTATTATAGTGAATAAACAGTCCACTGCCATTAAATCAATTATCAACAATTTGTAAATGTATGTGGTGCTGAAAGGAATGGATGATTGCTTGCTGCAGCATGTACAGCAACATAAGACGAAAACGGTGGTGATAAGGTTGGATCACTTCATGATTACTTGCTGCAGCATGTACAGCAACATAAGACGAAAATGGTGCTGATAGAATTTTGATCACTTGATTACTTGCTGCAACAAGTACTAGAACATGCATCAAAACTGATGGTGATAGAGTTGGATCACTTGATGAGTACTTGCTGCAGCAAGTACAAGAACACAAATCGAAAATGACAAAGAAAGAACTATTTACAGTTATTGATAAGTGTGACTGCCAAGAATGCATAACTAAGTGTACAAGTTGTATTAAAGGCCAGTATAATGACAGAGAGATCACAAAGAAGACATTGGCAGTCTCATTTTACAATGTCCACAGAACAACTCTTGCACACATTGTAACAGTTGTTCCTACTGCACATACATGTAATAGTACACTGTGTGTATATCAATTGTTATGTGTGTGACTTTCACAAAGTATCATAACAGTATGACCAAACTGTACAACTCTTTGTCTAGGTTTACAACTTTAATAGTCTGCTTGTTTTTGTGTTCGTCATCTGAAACAGAAATAAAAAAAAAATATTTCCTTCAACTGGATGAGAATACTTTTCCAGTGACATCTTTAATATGACAGCAATATGAATATTGAGACCCACAGTGGGATATCTAAGGGACAGAGTTACTCTGATGGTAATCAAGCTTTTTCAATCTGTCCCCTTTCATCTCTGGAACGTCTTGTCATCACCGACCTGAGCTGCTTCTCCATTCAGCAGTTTTAAAAGCAGTTTGAAAACATACATTTTCAAGTCGTTTTATGATTAGTCATTTTATATATTTTATTTTTTTGCATGTGAACCTTTTTACTAATATGTTTCTAATATCAGGACATTTAAAAAAGTTTTAACGTTTTTTTTTTTCTCTTCAAATAGTGTATTTTTGTTGTCTTTTATGTCTGTGTTTGTTTTCCAATCAGTTGTACAGCACATTGTGATTATTTTTAATGTAAGTTGCTTTATAAGAATTACAAGATTGTGATTATGATCATTTTGAATGTATACAGTTATACAGTCAGAAACAAACTATGAAGAAATAATTTTAAAAATCACTCTGAAATGTGACACAGTTCAAAGTAGTCATGTTTTGAGAAAATTTAAGTTGTATCTAAATATTACAATGATTTTCTCATCATTTATCCATGAACACATGTACATGAGATCACAACTACTATCATATTGAAGTTCACACTCACTTTGCTCAGTCTTTGTGTGGACAGAAAAGGTGTCTTCTTTTATAAATAGTGATATAACATAACTCTAAACATTACAACCACTTGCCAACTTCGATTTATTTTCAAAACCCATCCTGATTGTTTCCTTTTACACTTTAGAAGTGAAACAATCAGTTCAATTGTGAACCATTGAATGAAACTCAATACACAACCATTCTGAGAGATCATTGCGTATGTAGTGTTGGGAAAGCAAAGTTTGAGTTGCACCCATGAAAATGTGTGTGTATATTTGCAGACACAATGTTTTGAGTGAACCCACATCAGTGATAGACACCTATTTATCAGTAAAACACACCAACAAAAGTAGAGACACTTTTAGTGTTTGGTAGCCAATGTGTGTATTTGACATGCCCCCAGGCTGTTCCTAAAGATACTCGCTATGGCGCAGTCAGTCGGCCATAATGGCCGGGTATCGAATATCATAGTGAACAGTTTGCACAGTATACTGTGACAGCAGAGGTGTCAACGAATGTATCTTCTGTTCTAGCGTAAACACGTAGTGTAACCAGGTGGTGCCAGGGTTCTTTCCTCAAGTTACATTAACTCAGCATTGTAAAATGTTGTATTGAAAAATGAATTGAAAATGAAAAAGTTAGATGGTAATTTCTTGCTGTTATCTGCTGTCGTAATTTCTTGTTTGTTGAGCCGAAAATCAGATAAAAATGAAAAAAAAATCATATGGGCACATATTCCTTGTTTTTGCTACTTTGAAATTTATTCTGTCTAAAAGTATACAAATGAAGCCCAAATCCATGTTGTAAAGAAAGAAGTCTTAATGAGTTAAATGAAATAGAGACGTAGATGGGGTGATATGTAAGATGTGGATCTCTCTATATATAAAGGAGAAGTGGGGGAAATCACCTTGAAGACATTGTGCACACTGCTGACAACATGCAATGTGAGAAACGTTCCACCTTCTATGCACACATACATGTTGTAACCACTATTATGTAATATACTGTATGTTATACTCTTATTTTTTTTAAATCACAAGTTACTGCAGACCACATACTAGTACTTCACATCACTTGTGTAAGGTTCTTTTGCAAGTGAATGAGAAGAAGCTCAAACAGCATTCCCAGAGAAAAAACTCAAACAGCATATTTTATGTGCTTTAAGGCCATTGTGCAAACCATTTTAGGATCTTTTTAGCCAGGGGATAGAAAAACCATTTGGAACACATCTAATGGAAAATGGCAAAATAAAAATAGGAGTGATTGCCTGAAATTACTTTGAAACATCTGTTGACAGCATTGCAAGTATTACTTAGTGGTGAGGAAAGTAGTAATCATTTGGTTTTTAGAGTCAATTTTCAAGGTTTTTACACTGCCTTTGTATTCCCAAGATTATCAGGTGAAGTCTCTAAGCATATATATTGAAAAATATCTGAAAGTACAAAAAACCTTAGTATATTAACTAATGTTTTATTTGTAGTGCAAGTAAACATGATAGGAACCAGCGTAAATCCATAAGAAAACAACCAACATTACAGGATAGTGAAGTTTTTAAGTTTAAAATCAGTGTGATTTTATAAGATTTGATAGTAGTACGGATTGGATGAACTGAACTTACCATAAAAGGAAATGTTTTCAAGTATTTTCCTCTGTCAAAGCTTATGTCAAGTAGGTATCATAACACAATAGAAGAAAAGGGTTCATCTTTCTCCTTTCTTAAGAAAAACGGGAGATAGAGAGAGGTAGTTTAGCTTAAGTGCAATCGTGTATTTTATAATGGTTGTCATTTTCATGGAAAAGAGTCAAAATTGTTGCTGTTCTCATTGTTCAAAAATATCGCTTCAGTCGGTTTTTGGTAGAGAGTGTTTTTTATTGAGGAGACAATGTTATTGAACAGATTTTAAAGTGCATGTTCAGAAATGTTGTTGGAAACAGGTGTGAAGTAGGACATACAAGGAGAGAAATGTCTTTTACATATATCATGATGTTGTAGGGGGGGGGGGAACTCAGCCAGTCCTTGTCTTTGACGTACATCATATGATGGGAGGGAGAAGGGAGGGAACTCAGCCAGTCTTTGTCTTTGGCGTACATCAGATGATAGGAAGTTGGGGGGGGGGGGGGACTAAGTCGGTCTTTTCAACATACATCAGATGATGGGAGGGGGGGAAACTCAGCCAGTCTTTGTCTTTGGCATACATCAGATGATAGGAAGTTGGGGGGGGGGGGACGGGACTTGGCCAGTCTTTCCAACATACATCAGATGATGGGAGGGGGGAAACTCAGCCAGTCTTTGTCTTTGACATACATCATATGATGGAAGGGGGGAAACTCAACCAATCTTTTCGACATACATCAGATGATGGAAGGGGGGAAACTCAACCAATCTTTTTGACATGCATCAGATGATGGGAGGGGTAAACTCAGCTAGTCTTTGTCTTTGACATACATCATATGATGGAAGGGGGGAAACTCAACCAATCTTTTCGACATACATCAGATGATGGAAGGGGGGAAACTCAACCAATCTTTTTGACATACATCAGATGATGGGAGGGGGAAACTCAGCCAGTCTTTTTGACATGCATCAGATGATGGGAGAGGGTAAACTCAGCTAGTCTTTTTGACATGCATCAGATGATGGGAGGGGTAAACTCAGCCAGTCTTTTTGACATGCATCAGATGATGGGAGAGGGTAAACTCAGCTCGTCTTTGTCTTTGACATACATACATCATGTGACAGGAGGGGGCACTGGCACTCATTGTCTCTGTACATACATCTGTTACACATATTTTGATATTATAATAGATGCTTTACTGGTATGGTCAGTTTGAATGTCCCATCTAGGCAAAAGAAGACTTACAATCATATGTCTGGAGTATGTTATCATTTCATTAATTCTGGAACTTAGTAGCAAAATGAATAAGAAAATGGTATTCTGGGATGTTAATACAGGGTCATAATGATGTGATGGTCAATTTTATTTGGATGTACAGATTGCAAAACTACCATTAATTCTAAGGCCTGATTCAATATACTCTCATCTACAGGGTGTTGTTGTTGTTGTTGTTGTTGCATATTTGGAGTAAGTTGGATGGAATCAAAGTTAAATATATTGGCAGTCTAATTGGACTGCAGATATATAGGCAGTTATTTAGTGTTGTGACCACCTGTGGATTATTCACTCTAAGTGTTAGACCATAACAATTGCAAATATTGTACGATTTGAACAAAATCACAAACTTTAGGTGTTACACCATAACAATTGCAAATATTGTACAATTTGGACAAAATCACAAACTTTAGGTGTTACACCATAACAATTGCAAATATTGTACAATTTGGACAAAATCACAAACTTTAGGTGTTACACCATAACAATTGCAAATATTGTACAATTTGGACAAAATCACAACTTTAGGTGTTACACCATAACAATTGCAAATATTGTACAATTTGGACAAAATCACAAACTTTCAATTGCAATTATACAGAGGAACCTGAGTCATTGTTGTGAACTTTTAAATGTTTTAATAAAAAAAAAACTGATATGGTGAATGTGATTAACTAGAATTGAGAAAATTTCTGATCGAGAAGATAAAATTCAGTTTTGAATTTAAATATTTTTTTCTTTACTGAGTGCATGTAATCCAATTTAAAGAGAAGCACGTATAACTATGGCGATGCAATATATCACAGTCTACATAATACGTACATACAACAAAAATTATGGCTGTCCTAGCAACCAAATGATACCAACAAAATGTGTGACTAGGAATTTGGTGTTTTATGTTTACTTTGTAGTGACTGATTTGCTTACTGGGACAGCCCGTTTTGGAATTTCAGCTTAGGTTAAGTAAATACTTCCAACACTTAGCGTATCATTGAATGAATTTAGATGACGAATCAAGTACAGTTGTAAGAGGAAACAATGCTCGTTGTCGTAAATAATACATCGATTGATTTGTAATATTAGGATGGTGATTTTTTGTGTAAAAGTTGAATACAGTTCTCTATTACACGATAGATTTTAACAAAATTCAAATTTTAAAAAAAATATTTAGTTTCACTCCACAACTGCTATAGGTTGTGGCTGATAACATACAAATATGTTGTACATTCTGATAAGTAACAATATATTTTTGATAAAACGACACCCAATCCACATGCATAAAATAATTTTGGGGACTTTTTGCACAAATAAAATATGAAAGACATTTCAAAAAAAATATTTTTTAATGTAAATTGTAATGTTAGAAAAAAAAACTATTCCTTAATTTTTGAAGGGATTGGGGAAAAAATTGACCCAATTTTGTAAGAGATGAAAGAAGTTACCCCAGGCTTGAAAAAAGTAGATTTTAAAATGTTCATTAGATTTCTATTGTAGTATTCCGCCAGTGAGAGATATATGCCTGGCATTTAATGTTTAGAAGAAGACAAGAGGCAATTGAATGATATCAAAGGAACCTCTCCCATTGTTTAAGCAGCTGTAAAGCACTTTGGAGGAGATACCACAAGATAGTACAAAGCAGAGAGAAAACAATTCTAGTCATCAAACTTTCTTTTGCCAAATATCCCCAGGAAAGAAGTTCCTGTGTCCACATATTGATGGAGGAGATTTTGCTAACTTGTATGCATTTTGTTTGTGTTTGCCAAAGTGAGATGCTTTGTTTGAAATGAAGGGATAACTGAGGTGGGAGATTCCCACCTGCAACAACAGCTAGAAACTAAAACAGTTATGTGCCAAGGGGGGACTAACTTTAACTGACAGCAAACATAGAGAAGCAGGCTACTAACTGTTAACACAGTTAATACTGCACTGTAAAGCCACTGTATTCCACTCTCAAGTAGGTGACAAGTCTTCTCTCCTGGTCTACCCTCGTTGACTTCACAAATTCTTGACACCAAAATAAAGACATTTCATTTGTCTATGTTCTTTGAGGGTTCTCGGAATCTCCCCACAGTGTGTTGTAATAATTGATAGCAGTAATCCCGATAATGGTCTCCTATGTGTTCAGGGACATCATTTTGACAAAGTTCTCATCAAATTTTCTGTTTGCAATAAATGATTCAGTGAAGTCTGTTGTAGGCTATAGGCTAGGAAAGCCACAGGGATATTGTAGCTGTATGTGGAGCATTTACTACTACTACTGATGGTCCCTGTCAAACGACTCCTATTGGACAAGTAAAGATATGTCCTACAGATTGTGAGATGTTAAGGTTATTCTAGAGTACCATAGGATTAAAATCATGCAAAGGTTAAGACATAACACTTCAGGAACACTAGTATTGAAATAGTTCAATCACTAGTTTCGTGATTTCACAAATTAATAAACTGTGCCCTGCATAAAGTATTGGTTTCTTATTCATGTATATTGTTTTTGCGCACTGGAAAAAATGTTCAGCTTAACAAAATATTCTTCGTTACATCGTACATGAAGAGAACTCATTGTAAAACTAGTGCACTATGGCATATTACAAAGCTATAGAAACCTGTTTGGTATTCCTAAGGGGGTCGACATACTTTGAATGATGTAGTATATCTGTGAATTGTTGGCAAGTGATATCACTACTAAACCATGATAGCACTCATTACACATATAAAATCCACAAGTGACAGTTTTTTTCCATAATTTGTTGACAAATTTGAATTTATGTTGGACTTGAATGAAACTGTTGATCATTATCAGTAAACACACACTAACAATTCTTGTAGATGTAATCATTACATTTTGCAAATTTTCATTTAAAAAATGGAATCTCAATATTTTTGTGAGAGAAAAAAGTCCAAAAAGTTTATGCTTAATACTTCCATTCGTGTAAGGTTTTGAAAAAAGAAGGGAGAATTGATAATGTAAGAAGGATGCGTAAATCAGCTCATTGGAAGCAGTCATTCAGAAATACTGTACTGTGGGAAGATTGTCAGTGAAGTGAAAAAAAAAACCATTCCAGTAGCTTTATAGTTATGTCAATATTCTTATCACCCTTCATGCCCTAATTACTTATTTCTATTCTCATAAGTGTTCACCCAACAACTCAATTTTATTAATTGTTGTAATGTTTGACATGACTATTTTCCTTTCATCCATCAGATCTAACTATGGGCAGTCATCAAATACAGGCTGGTCTCAGAACTGGCAGTCTCAGGGCGGTGCCTACCAACAAAATCAACAACGATATCAGCAACAGCAGCAACAGGGTGGCTATGGACATACTAGCAGTCCCCATTCATCTCAGGGGTATGGCAACTGGACTCAGCAAGGACAGAATTCAAACAGACAGCTGGTAAGGAATGGGTTGTTTTTGTTGTTGAAGTGTGTACCCAACTCTCCATGTGACATACTATTCATCTTCATTCTTCATTTTGATGGCGAGACCACAGACCTAATCACCCCTAAAGCATGATAGATAACAAAAGAGTCATAAAGGGAAAGACTATTAATAAAATGATGAATTCAGTCCTGACATCACGTTAATGATATTGATCAAAAGACAAAAATGTGTACGAGGAGTAATGAAAGTCTTCCTACAATAGTTTCTTAGTCTCAAGTACATTTTCATAATGTCGGCGACGTGTGTCCCACCATTGATTCTCAAGGAAGTAGATGGGTAGTTTGTGCCTCCACAAACACTCTCAAGTTTTTTTTTTCAACTGTTTGATAGAGGGTAACAAAGTCAACACAAGAATCAAAATAACATCCAGGTATGAGTTAGCATGTAAAGAATGAATATACTGCCTAGAATAAGATTGTCATAGAAAGGTCAGAAACAAATCTGTGCATTTTTTTTACCTCACAAGCGAATCATAAAGATACACGACTTTACAAGCCAACAATTTTAATGGTACTAAACTCAACTTAGGAATGAATGTAACATCTCTTCAAAAAGACACTCCAAGTAGCTACCTAGAGTTAGAAGGGTTTCAAGACCGTCTAAAACTAACATCTACGACAGATTCCCTGAAACTATTGTAAACTTTTGTGATGTGTTGGTATGTGTGACTATGGCTTGTCCCCTGAAACTATTTTAAACTTGTGTGGTGTGTGGGTAATGTGTGACTATGGTTTGTCACCTGAAATCATCTTAACTTGTGTATTGTGTGGGCATGTGTGACTTGCCCCCTGAAATCATCTAAACTTGTGTAGTGTGTGGGTATGTGTGACTGATCAGGAGTGGCCAGAATAGAATGCCAACATGTAAATAGGGATCGTATAAAGTTAGGAAAGAATAGATAATGAAAGTGTGGTTACAACAGTTTGAAATTTTTGAAGTGCGAAAGAGTGAGGAAGAGCATGACTTACAAACTTTAAACCTGAGTGAAATTGATGCAAAAACTAAAACTGATTTATAATATAATGTCAGTCAGCCAAGGGAGGCTGCACAACACTCAATTCAAAGGATCTATTAAAGTAAAAAGTCATATTTTTTTGCTCCAGGAATTAGAGGCCACTATTTTCAGAACTAGATTAAAAGCTATGTTTTATTATAATTCCCTCTGGATACAAACATCATATTGCATCTAAATCTGTTACAAAAAGCTATGTATTGAGGCTATATTTCAATATTTTTTTGTCTTTTGTAGTCAATCTATGAAAATGGAATGTATACCATGATTGGTATTACCATGCTGAGCATTTGTTTTACTTCCTATTAAGACCACATAGTAACATAGTTTGGAAGTATAGCTACCCACATGCATGCATGCATACATACATACATACATACATACATACATACATACATACATACATACATACATACATACATACATACATACATACATACATGCATACATACATACATACAGACAGACAGACAGACAGACATACACACGCATGCACGTACGTGCACACACACGCATACACACACACACACACACACACACACACACACACATACACACACACACACACACACACACACACACATGCATACACTGCTTGCCTGCCCTCTTAGGCAGTCACACACGTACTGACAAGCAGCTGTTGCCCTTGAGATATGAAATATTTTGTTTGCCCATGCTACAATGTCTAGAACATGTTCATAGATTACAACACCATATCACACTTTGTCAGTTCAGTGAACCACACATGCACACCTCCCAAACAGATCCTCCCCTGCCTACAGAAGTTGAGTGTGTTCAACCCATTGTTTGTTCAATTTACCCACAAATGTACACCTCCCAAATAGACGCTCCCCCGCCTACAGAAGGTGAGCATTCAGCCAGGCCAAACATGATCTACAGTTATTCATTGGTTGCCATAGTTACTGTAATGATAATACAGAGCTAGATTCAATTGTTAAAACTACTCAATTATCGACATTAAAATGATAAAACTTTGTTTACTAAGAAGGTGACTAATGAGAACGTTAGTCAGTCAGCTTTTAAATTGTAAATATTAGTCTATCAATAGCCCAACCATGAAATTTTCATCCAAAGATTTGCCTTGAACACACTAAAAGCATGCAGATAATCAACCTGATCTACTTGCTCAATCTGGTATTCAGATCGTGTTTGCTTCCCACAATGCAAAGGAAATGAGATCATTTCATAACCTGATCCTAATGCACAATGGAAGCGAACAGTGGACTGGTGCATGATGGGAAATAGTGTAGACTTTCGATTTGTGGTGCAATGACAGGTTTATTACAGCCAGCATATATGACAATTCTACTTCACTTTATCCTTTGAAAGGGTGTAATTATGAAGAATTTACTGGAAAAATGGTATTAACTCTCCTTAGCAGTAATAAAAGACTTATGGCATCTAATCTGCATAAAAATGTACCAGTTTTTAATAGTCCTATTCATTGAATCGTCTTTTTTTGTGAATAGCATTTAATTCTTGCAAATAATAATATCAGTTTAGTAGAACTTTGAAGTATGCTGCTAGTCATTAGTTTGTTTTCATGTCACTATTATGCTGAAGTCACGAATATTCTGTTCTAATTTGGATTAAAAATGCATGTTATTTGCCCCTAAACAAAATGTCTATATGGCTATGCTGTATACTGCCAATGGAAGTAATCAATAAACCAACTTTTAATTTCATTATTACAACAAATATTTACTGCAAGACTCCCCATCCGTCATTTAGGTTTCATTAGATGTTAGGTTGGTAGCTTTCTTCGACTCACACACACAAAATTAAAAGTATTGTCTCCGAGATATGAAAAGATAAATGCCAAAACGTGATGCCAGGAATAGAAAACACCAAAGGTTTCGATGAAATGGGATAAATTGTCATCACAACAGGTTGACATTACCGAGATAAGGCGAGGTAGATACTTAATGGTTTTCACCATCTTGTCAATAGATTGAATGCTCAGGTGTTTCAAATGTGCATTAAGACACCATTTTTTTAAAAATTCAGCAGTAGTAGAACTGCTAGAATCACACAAAAATTACATCTACCCTAATATACAAAGAATGATTTGACTGCTTCTAGTTTGTCATGAAAGCTTGGGTGCAGTCTAGTCTACAGTGGGGCTATCTTTCATAACATGGAGGACCATTTTGTGATAGCATTGTGCTTTAAAGAACTTAAAATTTGTTCTCCATTTTATTGCAATACTTTCTAGTATGAAATGTAGATTAGTTTATTTTGTGATGTAGCAGATGATAAATTTAGATTAAATACATACCATGTGGAGGGTCTATGATTCCATTCATAGTATTTTGCTATCTTTTAGAAGAGGCAAGGAACCAATGACAGAAAAAGTCAGTGTGAGTGTTTATTGGGGTATGATAGTCATCAATATACAAAAAACATACCCTCATCCAGCTTTAATTAAGTGTTTGTGATGTCCTGGGGAAGGGAGGGGGTACTCCTCTATTGCTATAGCTATATGTGCTCTCCTTTAGGATCTGTTTTCTAGCCCTCTGGTCAAATAACAAAATGGGGTCTACAGTTGGCAGCATTGGCCACTCTTACTCCCCCCCCCCCATAGGATAGTCACCACATATAGAGAACATACACTCATCTTCATCTCACATTCAAAACTTTAAATTGAGCATTTATTGTGGTAGAATAATCACCAAAATCCAGCAAACGTCCTATCGTATATTCTAAACTTTAGTTGAAGGTGATATTCCTTACAAGTTGGATGACTAAGTTTATCTAAATGTTTGTAAAAGTGAACTGACTCAAGACTTTAATGCATTTTGAATGGATGCATGCAAAAGACAAGTTTAAGCAGGTCTCATTGTTGAATTGAAGAGAGGCGATGACATGATTATATCAGTATATAATATTTCAGGTAATTTCTGAAGTAGATCAGCCAGCAATGTCTGTAAATTGATCATTTATTTTCAGGCCCCTACTTGATCACAATGTATTTTATGTTCCAACAATAGGTAAACTACTATTCTTTGGATCTGAACTTTAATCAATTTCAAATTCCCATTTCAATTTGGCACACACTAATTGCTATCCATTAAGGCCTGTTCCAAAGTTTGGTCAAAGCTATGAAATATAGATGAGACTTGAAAAACTCTCCCTTTTTTATAGAAGCCAACCAATTTGGCTACCTTCTCTGCATCAAATTAGATTTCCTCAATTACCCCTAATAATTTCTTGTTGTCTCCGAAGGCAGTTAAGGTAGTCTCCGCCATCATGATTCCAGAAAGCATCCTAATTTAAGAAGCACAGCTAAACATACATCATACAAATGTATGTACATACATATATAGTTACATACATACATACATACATACATACATACATACATACATACATACATACATACATACATACATACATACATACATACATACATACATACATACATACACACACACACACACACATACACATACACATACACACATACATACATACATACATACATACATACATACATACATACATACATACACATGTTTCAAAATGACTAGCTCACACCCTTTAAATGTTTCTAATATCTTCTTGTGCTAACAGATGATATTTCATCCAGCTAAAAAACCTGTCAGTTCTAACACATTATAATGCCTTCACAGCAAAAGACATGATTCTTACTTCCAATCAGTATTTTGTATCCATGAAATGAAGTCCATCTTAAAGTAGTAAAGTATCAAAAAATTGGAACGAAAAAAAATAGTTGCAAATCTCCTCATTTGAATGGCAAACACTTGCCTATTGTATATGCAGTGAGAGTCCATTAATGAATTTATACTTAATATTGGTAGTTCATTGTAGAAAGCGTGTAGCAAGTGGGAATCGTTTTACTGGCCTATTATTTCCTTCAACTTAGTCCATTCAGTCTGCTTATCACAGAAGCACCCTTCTGAAAATCAGTAACAATGCCCGACTCTTTTCCCCACTCCATTACTCATTCAACTCTTTTTCCATAAGTTTCATCGGGACTCTTTTGTAGCGAGGACTTCCTGTAAATCCTGTGTAGTCGTTTTGTTGTATGGGTTGCTGACACAAAGGTCTTCCTCCCTTGTAATTAGCATCTGCAAAAGAAAATATGTGTATAATTTATGCAGACTAGCCAATCTGAGTGATCATCTAGCACCTGCCTTACTTTAATTATTCATAGCTAAGAAATTAGCAGCATTATTCCTTGGTTTTGTGTGTGCCACTTGTTTTTCCGCCAAGCTCAATGCTAGGGACAGCCTCTCCAATTTACAAATCACATCTACTCCTGCCAATCACTATGGGGTTGTCTAAATTTCCTGCTTTTAGATCCACCTGGCGACTTTCAGGGAATTCAGTTAGGAAAGAATTTCCTGGCCTTTTCCATAGTCTGGCAGAAATCACACTCTCACTCTTTCTTGGGGCATTCATCCACCACAATACACATTGCTACAAATTTCCTTGTCCGTATACTGCAAGTAATGTTCCGGCCTTACCCAATCCATGTTCACTGTGCTGTTACTATGCTCTCACTTTCCAATTCAGACACTATAATACTGTCATCATTGTACACAGTTGTGATTCCAATGGCTTCTATTCCCAAGTGGCAATTTGTCAAGGGTCTTCCACAGTCTATCTGCAATTTAAATTTCCCTCACTCTAGAAATTTCAAATCAGATGTATATTAAATAACAAAAAATGATATTTTTCCTTTCCCATTATTTCACCTTTACCACTAAGTTTCTCCACTCTCTCTCTCTGACTTCACTTTCACCCCATTGAATACTTATCCCACTGTCGATACATACATTTTTTCCTTTTGCTAATTCTTCACTTCTGTCTTTTCTCTTTTGTCTGTCAGCGTTGTTTGTGTCCTCATTTCTAATGAGTTACCTTGACCTTGCTGCTAACCTTTGGAATTTATATCACTTTTACAATTCACCTGGATTATACAAGTCCTCATATTTTTTCTGATTTTGACAACTTTTATTTGGAAGTTCTTTTGTCCCAGATTGCTCCCCACCCACTTTCATTTATGGCCTGTTAGTTTTTTTGCGCCTCTGTTTACCAAAGGTAGTCGGCTTGGCATGACTTTTACTTTGCTGTAAAAAGCGTGTGTATTTTACTTTCTACTTTGTTTGCTCTGCTTTGAAATATGGTGTCAGCCAGAGCATGCAAGAATTCCAGTCAGTCATAAATACCAAACAAAACCAAATAAAGTTTGTATAGGCATTGAGACACAGGTGGGGTGTACAGGATACGGCTATAGACACGTAGCACTATACTCCGTGCTTCATTCTCGTTAATATAATATACTATAAAACACAACTGAATAAAGTTTGTACAGGCATAGTAACTCAGGATATGTGTGTACGGTCACTCACACTAACATGCCTATTTCACCCCTGTTAATGAAATCTACTATAACAGTCTGTATTTTAATTTGGCCTGGATGTCTAGTATGTCTTTATCATTTGTTCTTTCTGCCTAATTGAAGAGCAACACCTCTTGAAAAGAGACAAATGGATTTTACATGTAAGAGGTGGAATATAAGGTTTGACCCATCTGTTCACTAACACGCTGTCAGCAAACTGTAAGAGCCCTCGTCTTATTAAATTCTATTAAAGCCCAATAAATTCCATAAATTAATGATTGAATTGCCTGAAATTACCAGTCAATTGGTACTGGTAGTCCAACTTGCCTTACACTCGGAACTGCCATCCCAAATACTATATGACATCCCCCACAAGTACCCAAAAACAGGTATTTGGCATCAGACTTCATATGAAAGTGTTAAACTACAATAAACACAAAGTTAACTAGGAAGCTGACATGAAATCTTTTATTTATAACCAATTTAGTCGTTTGAAATTTCATTATGTTAATGTATGCTAGTGAAAACCACAAAGTGGCTGGCTTGCATGTGAAGCGTCTGCGCTTGATGTCGGTAATAAATCAGTAATAAATATTTATTTTCTAACAAGCTGTAGACTCAAACTGAAGCCTTGTCAGTGTAGTGTCTGCAGGATGCGATGTTTCTCTATTGTCACAAAAAAAATCATTTAATAGCTGTCTTGTGCCAGTAACAAAACTGTTTGATGTATGTTCAATAAAAGGTGCATGTACTGGGGGCTATTAGTTGGGATTTATAGGCCCTGTCTTACGTCTATCCTACATTTTCAAATTGATTTGCTTGTTTTGAAATTATTACACACATAACTGGAAGCCTGTCAAATACTAGTCAATTAGTTTGATTGCCATTTACCGGCTTGTTTTTTTCCTCTCTCGGTTGACCTTTCCATGACTTTTTTATGTGTTCCTTGTTGCAGAGTTACAAGTCACCCGGACAAGGAAACTACCCAGCTCCACCTAAACATTCACAGCGGCGTTATTGAGAACACAAGCAAGTGCTGTTAAACTGGAAACCTGTTGCTATCCAGTTTTATCAAGATAATACCAAGAAAAGCTTGTCAAATACTATTAGTAGTTTTAACTTCACAGTAGAAACAACAGCAGAGTACATGATGGACACCACTCTGCTACACAGTCTAGAGGACTAGAACCCCTAATGGCCATTCACCACCACTTCAAGTCACATTTCAAAATAAAAAATCGTGGAAACGCTGCCATGCCAAGATAGAGGATTTTGTAGTATGGAGACCACACCAAATGACAGATAACCTTGTCAAAGATATTATCAGTATAGTGTACTCGGAGGTTAACGTTATCACTACTTAACTAGTCTATATGGTGGGTTAGCTCGTTGACAGCCGATGACACTTAACCCTCCCATAGTCACTACAAACCTTTAAGCTACCTCAGCCATGTCAGAGTATACTTCAACTCTACAGCTGAGAAACCAAAAAAAAAACACTTATATAAAAAAGTAGCACCCCCCCCCCTGTACCCAAGCTGTGTCAAAAACTCTCAAGATATGTGTATTTAAGGTACTTGAAATGTTATTTTGTAAACTTTACAGCTTGATTGCTAATGAGAACTGAATGAAGTTGTTAAGAGTTTTCAAGAACAGTGTCAACTATCAATCACTCTGTACTCATATTTTTATTACAATCATAGTACCAATCTATTGTAAGTAGACTGAAATGAGAACAGGAAATCATTTCTCAGTCCTTAAAAATATGGGAGCTTTAATTTCACAACCACAATATTTCTTAGATTATCCCCAATTACCGTTAGACATGATTTCTTGAGAATTCATATTTTTGTGATATTACAGTCTGTGGATATGTATGTATGTATGTATGTATGTATGTATGTATGTATGTATGTATGTATGTATGTATGTATGTATGTATGTATGTATGTATGTATGTATGTATGTATGTATGTATGTATGTATGTATGTATGTATGTATGTATGTATGTATGTATGTATGTATGTATGTATGCATGCATGCATGCATGTTTCTATGTATCTATGTGTTTGTGAATTTCTTTTCATCAGCAACCACAGTTATGGCATGTCAAATATTGAATGGTTTTTGTCACTGTCAGTCTTTAAAAGGCTTACAGATCAGCTTTCAATGTTTTTATTGTGATGAATATACACTTAGCGTATGCCAGCAGAAAAGAGCAAAGTAATTCAAGGCACACTGGCCAATGGTAGCCTTGTAAATTGAAATTAACATACTTTTTACTGTAATCATAGTAATCAAATGTGCATCTTGGCGTGTAAATACAAAATAGAATCAAATCTCCAAATTGCAATGAACTTTTGTTGTTCAAGATTGTAGACAGTTTTTCAGTCATTTTATTAATATCTAAAATATGTTTCCTTTTAATAGAGCCAGGTCATTTGCTTATATTACCAATACAATCTTTGTGATTGGGGAAGACAAGTAACTGCTGTCTCCAGTAAACCAACTGAGGCTATTAAGGCATCCATTGTTGCCATTTTAGGCATCACACCTCAGTGTGACGAATGTCAAAGGCTCCTGCAAATTGCCAGTTATTTAAGACCCCTTTCCATGTATTTTGCAGGGCTAGACTTCCACGTTCCTTTGTTGAAACTGATCAAATCTATTGTTATTGATAATGAAAAGAATTGGAGAGACTTTGTATTTTAACACCGTTGCTGGTAGCATGTTATGTCTGTATCCAGCAACTCTTTTGTTATGCATTTCATCAAATATACCTTTCTGATTACTGCAACTTAGCATACGAGTATATATAATATCAGGGAAGAGTTTTGCCATAGAGAATAAGAATTAAAATCAAAGTGTGTTTTCTGTATTTGATCCATTTTCTATGCCATATGGTGGATGGATAGAGATGAGTTTATGATCTACACATTGGTGGAGGTCTGCATTTGATTACCTGCAAGCAGTTTGTGACAATATGGTACTGTCAATCTCGGCAGCTTGTTTTTTGTCTTTGAAGTGGTTTACAACCAAATATGAAAGAAAACAAATGTGGTGCTGTGCAGCAGCAGCAGTAGTAGTGTTTGTGTAGAATTCACAGGTCCAGCTAATGTGTCGTAACCTGAGGAATACACAAAATCATTTGTCGTTGTTTTCTCTATATCAAGCATGTGTAATGTGAAAAGCAATCACAGTGTGAGGTACAAGAGTGTGGATGTGTTTTTTAAGTCAAATTGTTTGTGTGAAATTGAAATTGTTATTAATATCATCATGCAGATTATTAGATGTCGTTATGTCCATCATTTATATGATGTTTGCGAACTTTATTGACTTAATTACTATGGTGAATAAAATAATTTTAATAAAGACCCATCATTATATTTGTGTCATCGATGTGTAGTATTTTGTCTCGGGTGGAGATTGCAATTCATTAGATCACCCTGTCTGTGTAACGACCTCCTGCAATGTTTAGCTCCACGAAATGTGCGAATGTCTGATATATAGACACCAATTTAGTTTCCCCTCACCAATTTTCAGATTTAGATTCATACATGTCACCGCACTCGTGGAGGTCACAGACGATGATGAGACGTGCTAAGAAATAAATATCTTAATTTTCGTCGGCACTTTCATCTTGTGTGAAGTTTCCTCTCCGATCTTGATGTATATTGCTCTCTTTTTTAATGAACTAAAGTTTACGAACAACAGCTAGCATATTTGGCCGAGATGCTTGGTTGTTAACTCGTAGCTAGGTACACGTGCAGTTTGTCGTTTGCCGTACATGTTTCTGTGTTGACTGCTTTGAATGACTCGTTGTGTGGCGTAATTCGTATTGACAGTAATCCTTGCTACTTACTCCTCATTTATAAGCGTCACCCTTTCATCACTCTGTAACTGACGAAGGTGATCAAAAATACCCCCGAAGTGAAAAAAAAATCACTGCCAGTCCTGCACAAATACGCTCCCTGACTAGAAAAACGGCTTTTCTTTCACAACAAGGTGAAATACACGCTCTTCGTGACTTGAACTCGAACACCGAGTTTTGTCCATTTAATAACAACTCGTATTTTTAAAATCCTGCAACAATTTTACAGAAGTCCCAATACAAAGATTTGTGTGTGTGTGTGTGTGTGTGTGTGTGTGTGTGTGTGTGAGAGAGAGAGAGAGAGAGAGAGAGAGAGAGAGAGAGAGAGAGAGAGAGAGAGAGAGACAATAAACGACCCAATAAAAATATACACCGACAACCCAATCTTCATAATTGTGAACACACGAGTGTTATAAGCTTATATTTTGAAATTCAAATTTGAACCGGAGCAGGCGAAATGTCAAAACGTAAAAGTACAGTCGTCAGAGATGTATCCGACCGGGTATTGCAGCTCTGACATTAATACACATACTGGTTTTGTGCACCTTAGAGCCCGGTTTAAGATGATATGTTCACCTTTCATTTGTAAAGGTATTGGTCGTCAGAATTGCGAATATAAGAGGAAGGATTTCCAGCTGCGAGCAAAAATACGTTAGAGGAGAAAGTGTGATTTGACAGGTCAAATGTCAAGTTGTTTCATACCGCACAAGAGTACAATCTCTTCCGAGAGCGGCTTAGGTGTGAAAGAAGTCCAACCGTTTTACAGTCGATGACATTAACAATCGAATCACATCCAATTTGCACGTCTCAGATCAATACTTTAAGAGTGTTTTTTCTTCTGTTTTAGCTGCCGCTAGGCGCTACAAATCAAAGCTACAAATCAGTACAGTCGAAAGACGTGCTCTTCGACCAGGCAAAATGAGATAGTATCGGATAACATTTTTTTAAAGGAAAAAAATGCTGTTAAAATTCAACGTACGTTCCAATCCTTAGATTCCCTTCCGGAAACTTCTGCTTTACCCATTTCAATAGATTGCACTGTAGAACTCAGTATTAGCATTAAAAGAATGAAAGCCCTTCGGTCGCACGTTTTGAAATTTCGCCCAAATTGAAATTTGCACCTTAAAACAGGTAGCCATACAATTTTGATGTACCCGACTACTCTGTGACTTTCGAATTCATCACGCTACCATCTTTACATAATCACCGCAATGTATACCGATGTAGTTGTATTCATTTATCATTCATTATTCGCCGTCTAAGTGATAACTTCGTCATCAACCCGCACACTTTATAATAGTACACACACAGATTTATTCCCTATACACGTTTTATAATTCATCCTCCTCCTCCCGGCGCAGCTCATGACCTATCTGTTGCCATGGCCAGCATCCCTGTGTATCCATGGCATCAGATCTCTCCATCTTCATCTTGGCGTATCATTTCACTAAATAGTACTTCTCCACATTGTCCGTACTTGTCGACCTAGCGACCCAGAAGTAATAACACAATTTCCACTTTCATCTTTTCGAATCAGTTAGAAATTGAATCATTTGTATTTCCTCAGAAGGCCGACTGAACAACCCTTAAATTTATTTTCAATTTTGTCGTTTCGATTTCTGGCTAACGAGGGTCGTGTCTTGTGTGATAGGGAGCAGTGATAAAAGGCGTGATGGATGCCTTTGGCAGCGGGGAATGCAATTCTGTTTGGAGAGTCTTGGCCAAAGTAATGACTGTTCTTTATTTATTATACAACCCTTATACGATCGCTCTCGTATGTGATTCCACGGGTTATGCTTTGCACAGTAATTTGGTAAGCTTAGATGAAATAAATGAAATCACAAAGGCAGTCGACTCGGCTCCGATTGAGATGTATTGGGATCATTGCTCCTATCTCTGTGTAATAGAGCTCATACAAGGTGCAATGGATACAGAAGGAAATTAATTTGACCAAATATGTAGAATGTACATAAATGTTATAATATCGGTAGTATCACTTATTAGTAATATCCAGTACTGTGAGTACATACGGTAAAGACTATCGGCAGTTAGATATTAGTAAGCACTTTACATTTACTCAGATTATTACTGGAATCCAGCCGAAGCGCTATCGTGAAAATGATAGGTATATTCTAACGTTTATATAGTCATCGTGTTTGTATTATGTGTGATACCATTTGGAGTAGATATTAAGTGATAGTCGCTCAGTGAGCTTGGTAAACCAATTCTTTGAATATCACATGTGATGTTTTAATACTGTCGCAATGTTTCGCTTTGTTCCTCGACGCCCGCAATCTAAGAACCGCCAATAGAGTTTACTGTCGTCGTGACAATTTAAAGATGGAGGGGAGAAAAGTAATGGCAGCATTCACGTGATTAGCATGGCAACTGGAAAAACTCATTTTGATCAATGAAATGTCACCATTCTTTCCTTCTCCTCATCCTACACTTGTCTTTTCCCTCTCCACGTCTCACATTTTTTTTCCTTCTCTGCATCCCCCACTTTACTCCTTTCTCTCCGTCGGTGCCACCTTCCCTTACTCCGCAGTTTCGATGCAAACATACGCGTGTCTGTGTCTGACGGAAGTTACAAGTTTCTGCAAAATTATATTCATTTGTAAAACTGATTCGAAAGATCACCTGATTATATATGAGAGTGGTCGGTCAATGTTATCCATGCGATAGAAGACGGTCGCGTTATTAGGGTCAGCAAAATAGGTGATTTACACACTTTGTGTGAAAAGCCTGATAAACCAACGTTTTACAATATTTACACCTGAGAAGTTACAACCTACACTGAAATGTCCGGAATGTTTATGGCAAATGTGAAATAGGTTACTCCGATAAACGTTGTTGGACCTTGGAGTGTATAAAATCACGATAGTCACTGTGGCCGTAATTGACATCAAGGACCATCGCACCCAGGCTTGGCTTACATGGCCACGTAAGGCACGCATACACCATCTCGCTAGGGCCGCTGAGTTTATATAGTAGTAACGTTATACACGCATACGTCAGTACATACAGGTTTACAATCAAGATTTTGATCAAAGTTGAGAAATGTGGTCGAAAATTTGACATCGTATAACTTGTGTCATTTTACTTCCTAATTATCTTATTTATTGAAACTAAAACATTACAATATTAATAATGTGATGTCTCTATCATCCCTTTCCACGTCCAACGACAGCACACAACCCGTTCTCACATAACCATTCCATGAATAGTTCGACCGTAAAGAATTCATCGATCAAACATCGGGGTTCTCGCGTAAACATGACAATTTCTTTATTGACCGTTACAATTAATTATACGTTATCAACCAACAACACGTTTGGTGCCAATGTTTTGTTACAAAATTGTAAGGCAAACGAAAAGGTAGTAACACTATTGATTGTCACAGACAGCGTGTTGGTTTGGAAACGAATAGTAAAATGTCCAATCTCTTTATTAAGTTCGATCACTATGGCCTCAGTCTTGCTTTAGCTATATTGTTTGATGACGTCATACAAACCATAGATATGAACGCAGTACAATAATTGTATGTAGAGATTAATAATTATATTTTTCTCAACTGTATAGGAAATAGCTATGCACCCCACCCCACCCCACACCACACCACTCCACACCACCCCACCGTATATACAGTTAGTGCTGTAAACTGTTTATATCTTAGATTGAATCTTTTTTTTACCTTTTAGCCTGGATTTCTGTGTAAATGGGCCTAACACGTGAAACCTGTACGATACAAATGATAGTACGGTGTCTTTATTTATTAGAAATTAGTATTTAATTGAAAATTATTACTTATCATATTCATATACCTGTCTTTCATGTGTAAATATTCGTTCGGTATTAAATATGGTAGAGTGATTTTAACGAATTGACGTAGTAATTGTTTCCTTTATCTATTGCAGAATATTATTTGTTTAAGTTATAAGTAATTGTTCTTCGCCATATCTTCTCCTTGTTAGGACATTAGCATATTTGTTCACGAGCCAGAAATATTTTATTCCTACCCAGAAATAATTCATTCCTCGCTTGAAATAATTCATTCCTAGCTAGAACTTGAATGTTAGATGTATCTCTACTATGTTCATATGTTGTTGCTACAGTTAACATTATTGTCTATATATGGCATGACTCCTTTTAGTTTTACGTTACCTATTTAACGTGTATTGGTATAAGATTGGCCATTATAATATACCAGTACATGTAAAGTTCTCTCTAATTTGTCGTCTTTGCGGTTGACTGCTTCCCTTTGTGTTGTTTTGTTTTCTTGCAGCATGTTCTCCATTCAATTTCGAATTCTATAAAATACTCAGTCAAAAAAAAATCGCTTCTGTTCCACAGTCATACAATACTAGTAAAGTGATATGAAAAATTTTAATATCATATATATGTTATATTATATATAATGTATACATATTATATATATATATATATATATATATATATATATATATATATATATATATATATATATATATATATATATATATATATATATATATATATATATATATATATATATATATATATATATATATATATGGCGTATACAGAGGCTGATTTCGGAGCCAAGCCTAGAGCGACCATCGTATACTTTACGATTTAGAACTTGCATCAGTTGTTATATATACTTTTCTAGGCCTATACGTGAATGTCATTCAAAGCCCGTTAAGTGTTGAGACGGGCTGCCATCAGCAAATGGCATGTGTTAGTTAGCAGTTTCACTCAATTGAATTTAAAACAGCAGATGATAGCGACGATGTGTGATAATCGCCTTCTAATTACTTATGATGAATGGACTACAAAATTGCCACAATAAGCATGTTCAGCGGTGAATAGACAAACCCTCGGTCTCAATGCAAATATTTGTAAACTATTAAACGTAAAACTATACATCAGTTGTACCAGTAAAGTGATCATAATCATTCTGATATATTGTCTGCGTATTATTTTTACAAAGAGGCGTCGCTAAAAAAAATCGACGGGTCGGAGTTTTTCTCTGGACATAATGTGTCTTTTACGACCCCTTCACTCTATTCTTTCTTTCCACTTTCCCAAAAACTGTCTTTGTCGATTTTTCAAACGGCCGTTGTTGTTTTTCAAATGCAAATAGTACGGGCTTAATATAGATTTGAATAGACTGAATTGAAGATCGCACCTGAACATTTGGACCACATGTCTCCGATTAGAACTTTTGATGTGGCCGCCTTTCCCCGTAGACCCTTAGAACATTTCACCGACATGCAGGGTATTATTTAATTCATGAGAATGCCTATCAACGTGCTAATATTGTTTCGTTTAACCTCTTTTCTCTGTCTTTTTGCACTCAAAAGGGGATAATGCATACACATTTTGAATGTAAGGCCACCTCCCACCAGCGTACCCAACACATCTGGCGGAGTGTATTGAAAGGCCCCATAGAACCCCTGCGACCGGCCTTCACAAGTGAAGACAACAATCGTTTTTTCCTTTCACTCCCCTCTCTTTGTAGCTCTCAGCAGTTTTAACTCTATCACTACATCCCTTAAAAACGTCGATGTCATATTGTCACAATATTCGTGATAGACCAATATGGCCAGGTTCAAGTTCATCTGGTTCCGAGGCTCACGCTATAATCGGTGTTCTAAAGTTAAAGCTATAGTCTCCGGTGCTTTTTATGTTGCTCGTACATTATTAAGGGATGTGCGATAGATATTAATAATTTATTAGGATTTGTAAAGCAGGCATTTAGCGGCGAACAAAGCGAACTAACACCTTGGCTGTAGTGCTTTCATTGCCTTCTACGTCCACTATAATTAGGCCCAACAATCCCTTTCATGGTTTAAGCTTTTTTTCCTTCGAACACATGGTCCGGCTATTTTTCGCCCTTTCTTCCAACTCTACCAATCCCTTCCGGTCCCACGAGCCTCAGCTTGCGACGATAATTGAGGAGGAGGAGCTTCATCACCGCTGCAGTTTGACAGCGACCTTCGTCCCTGAGCAATATTCATACCATGATGTATGTTAGGATTACTGTATTCATAGTCTTTCCACATTTTTTTTCCTTTTTTACGTTTTACACATCAGTGCATTTTACAATATCCACCTTGGTTATACACCGTCAAGTAGAGAAACAGACATCGTTAACTTTAGCAGAGAAGATTATCGCATTAGTACTGAAGACTTGAGAGAGACTGGGGGATTTTATTATAAGAGAGCATGGAAACTAAACAAAACAATGAAATCGACAAGTAAAAAAGCATATTCACACATTTAGCGGTGTCAGTGTCACCGACAGTATTAATTTTCTTGTCACGTTTGGTTGGCTGTCTACATTAGCACAAAATAAGTACGACTGTTGGTCGTGTCATTCTACGCAAACAATTCATGGAGAGTTCTTAAGCCGCAGTGACACCCACTCATCGTTAGTCCATGCGTAGTACACTAGTATGTGTATAGACTTACCTGCTGATGTCCGTTTTCTCTTTAACCCCAATCCCCCAAGTCATCTTTGATAAATACATCGCATAAAATACCCCAGTCACAGAAACGTCATTTTGGTTATAAAACCATTATTTCACATTAAATGTATGATTCTTTTTTATTATTATTATTATTATTATTATTATTATTATTATTATTATTATTATTATTATTATTATTATTATTATTATTATTATTATTATTATTATTATTATTATTATTATTATTATTATTATCATCATTTGTTATAAAAGTACAAATAAATTTGTATTTTTATTATTTGTGTTGTGATTAACACCCCCACGAGTGTGATATCAGTGATCTAGACACGCATTGGCAACGATAACATCTGAATGGGGATACCTCGACGGACGCACTCGTGATGTGTTTTTACGTAAGAGATTGCTTAATGGATATAAGCTGTCAGTATCATAGTCAGCAGAGAACACCCCAGTCACACTCAGAGAGACATATACTATTTAATTACATTGATTTCAATACCAAGTACGTAATTTTCAGCCACTTTACTTGATATCGAACAAACCATTGTGACACATTGTCTATGGGCATCTTTGTCATTCCAATATAGATGAATCAATAACTATTAATTTAGTCTTTCCAATGACTTTTGTCGCGATCACCATAAGTGTATTTGAGTGCAATGAGGGGGGGGGAGAGCATAGACAGACAAAAGTTGTTTCTTTACTGTCATTAAAGTGTTATTTCGAAAAACCCGGTTGTTGACATCTTTTATAAATTTATAATCACCTGTGTCGCACTTTACTACTGACAGCATAACAGATTATCAACTTTTGTGATTCCTGTCAATTATTGACAGTATTGCGTTCGACTTTGTTTTTACCATTCACATACACAATTATATATTTTAATATCTGTGATTAGTATTATTTTTGTGTAAAAAAAAATAATGTGATATTGCCGAATCGTAAGTTTTGGCAATCCTAAGCTATAGAGTAGACGTCAGAATTGATAGAAATATAATGTTGCGTAGTAAAAAAAATTACAAAGTGAGTGTCAATTCATTATGCCTATGAACATTCAATAATTCAATTTGAGGTGCATTCATATCCCATTTTTTCTCTCATTGATTTCGCAAACCATCTCTTTGAAGCTATCATTGATCGGTAAAACGACGCTCGGTAGTTCCAGCCTAATTGGTTGGGCGTGGACTAACACCTTACTCACACCTCCTGTGTCAATGACGGCCGATTTGCATGACTCCCGGGCTACAATGGATGGTCGTGAGTTCTAGTCCGAAGTCACCCAATATATTGTCAACGGACAGGAGATTCTTGTTTTCGAACATACAGATTATGCATTTTTTAAGTTGTGATGCTATACAAGACATATAGATGAGTTAAAAAGCTTTGATTACAACCCCCTCTTTACAACGTAGCCAGCAGGGGTGTACATACCAAAACCGAGAGAGATGCAGGTGTGAGCTGATCGGACAAATACCTAACCCCGTTTTTGTCTTCGACTCGCCATTCAAGCCTTACTCTGATATGTGGTCTTTGTTCGCGATCATCCAAACACAAAACACTTTCTCGTTGAATTGGTCGTTGACAATCAAATTAACTTCTCGTTGAAGTGCGTATACCAACCGGACACACACACATTTAAAATCTTTTAGAAGGGTTTGGAAGGAGAATTCCCTGGGACCACTCAAAAATTATACACAGCACTTCAGTCAATGTACCTTCAGGTTTAACTGAAGGCATTTTTTGAAGAAGAAAAAAAGTTGATGTCAAAATAATACGTTTGGAGGAAAATGATTCTGCTTTGGCGATCGACACTCAGTTTAACCAATATTTAATTAAGTACCGAGTACTATTGTACTAAATAATAAGGTTTTAATGTGTCTACTAGTCGGGCTTCCCCATTGATCTAAAAGCGACCACTACTGTAGGTAACAATACAGAGACAAATTCACGTTCCAAGGTCTCACACATGAACGGTGTGTTCGACCAATTACGGCCCATCAATATTTGTTTACTGTGTTGACACGCTTTAGAACATTGATAGGTCGTAAGTGATGGTCTTGACTCGCCATGTCAAGAGGGACCCTTGTTGAGAGCCTTATGACACTATAGCCCGTGTAGCATATTTTACAGCCACTCTCGTACTCTTCTTTGAATTGTCTATCTAAAGGTTAATCCTACTAACAGCCGTAACAAATTTTAAATGTGCCAGTGGCGTGAAAATATAATTTTTGTTAAACAAGCAATCCCTCGCACTTGCTCCACGACTTGGCTCGCAACATGCATACATGAGCCTACATACACATAAATATGTTTTTCCCAATAACTTGAAATTTTAGTCCAGTTCAGTGCACTTCTTCCGCTCAATATTTTTTTTCTCGTGCCGATGACAAAATCTGACCTATTAGCGGAGAGTCTCACAGCTCACCGGTTTGGCTAATGGTATAACAGTCCTTAATGCTCTTCAATGTAAAGATATCAAACAGCGTGCTAATGAGAGAGACGCCTTAGGTCATGGGATTTCTGATTGACAGTATACTTGTGTTTGGACCTAATACCCTTAAATACTGACTCCTAGATAAGTCCAGTTGTACCCAAATTTTCGTCCCAATTTCACTTTATATTCCCTTCACGGATTTACCAGCTTTGAGCTCTGGGGCATGCGTTTCCGTCTCAGTCCATAATACTCGTACCGTCAAAGCTCCACTCAAAACAATCAAGTTCGCACAGCGGATGAACTAGTTGCAAGATGTTCTTACTTCAGGGAGATCTGTGTGACAACCTGGCGACTGTTGATAGTACGTTAGAAGTATTAAAGCTTGTTTGATACTATTTTAATGCTTAGATCTGGATACTTTTTTTTTCAGTGATCCTAAGTCGGGACTTGTTGTTGTCTTAGTTTAAGATTGGGTGTCTTGGAGAGTCACATCTGTACCATGTCTCATGCTGGATGACTGCATTTAAATGACTCTGGAAACAAATACTAGATAATTATGAGGGTTATAGTTCTCAATGATTTATCCAGCTCAATGGCTTTGGTTGCCTCTAAGAGGTAGAAAATCACACGAATACAAAGGATCGAAACGGGGATTTTGTGAAGGCAAGGAGAAAAGAAAGAACCGAAGCTTTTGTGCGAAGGTGTTGTGACGTTCTACTCGTAGGCAATACAGTCACAAAGCATACATCTGCGCTAATGAGCCCACATTCAGAAAACTCACAATGTTAAGCGTTTTCGGTTATCAAAGAGTTCCCCGTAAGAATAAATCCGCAAAAGGGACACATCAAACCCTCAATTATTCAATTAACTTAAGCAATTACGGAGCATCAGACTCTTTACCTTGTCTCAGCGAGAAGTATTTTTTTGTGGAAGATTTGGATCGATACTGCTCACGTACAGCAAAATACTCGAAAGTTTGGGGACATCGCTGGGCCAACATCATAAAGTTCAACATTTTCCCCGCCCGATTCACACCATTCACCATAACTTAAACGGTCTGTTTACAGAAAGTCAAAAGAAGCTTTAAATTGATGCTACACCTAATGAATCAGAAGGTGTATCAAAATAGTTGGTTGCCATACAATGTGTATCAACAAAGTGTTCAATACAGCATCGTCATAAGCATTTTGAGATTCCCTTCTGGTAACTTTGTCTCGTCCAATATCTTCGAGATTTCAGACATCAATCGCGTTTTCACTCTCGGATATACCAAAATTACCAGTCTAACATATAAATCGTTTTCATTACAATCCTGTTAATTGGGGAATCGCTTACCTTGTAATGAAAGAATACAACCCCTCCTAATTACTTCACGTTCGAGTCGGTTTGCAATGTACAATGCCCCTTTCTTTGGCTAACAACCACTCCCTTAACTGAACTTACTCCACAGAACAGAAATCCGACATTTCTCTTTTTTTCTACGCATATTTTTATTTCTTCTTTTGAGATTCTGAGTCTCATTAACTCACCCTATTTCTACAGACTTCGGAGTAATTTTAATGAGGGCCACTTTAGCCGAGAGCCCCTCATTATAGTTAACTTGGTGTGTCTATTCTTTTGCCTATGTATTTTACCTCCGCCTCTTTTCAAACTCATCGCCTCCAGGGAAACAAATTTCGTGCCCGTGAATAACACACAAATGTTCGTAATTTATGACTTTACCGTTTAAAAATGAAAATCAAGGAGCAAATCAGGAAAAATATGCAACTCCAAAGGTTGAAGGGAAACAAACGAGACACGATTATTCTAATTGCCGTTTTGCTTTGCGATTCGCGATTTGGCTGGCATACAGACAGGGCTTGCCGAAATCAACTTAACCTAGCTTTTATTAGGGTTATCCCAATTGCGTTTACTCACGATACAAGAACCGTTGTTGCACGTTTTGCTCTCTGTGTATTGATGATGATTTAATAAAAGACCTAACAAAGCTCAAAATTTATTCCTTAAACGTGAAATTGGGTATA